>NC_052509.1:66890145-66980145 GCF_014356525.2 Nilaparvata lugens
AGGACAATAACGCTGGAGACACACGAAGTTTGCTATCTCTTCATAGTGAATGATTTGATAGAATCAACAGTTGCCTACAGTTTGTGATTGAAATAATAACATTTTCTCGAATTTCGAGCTTATTTTCAATTTTAGGTGAAAATGTTACAAAACATTGATTGAAGAGATTTTCATGCTCAATCTTTTCCACTTGAATGTTTTGTTTAAATTGTATTTGAAGCCTGATAATTGGGAATCTAGAATCACACTTTGCATTGATGGGGCTGAGCTCCTGAAATTTTTACAGATATAGGACTTGTGGCAGTTGATAGAGCGTATCAATGACTATTTTAGGTATTAATTTGATCAAAATCGTTGAAGCCGTTTTCGAGAAAATCGGGAAAAACCCTTTTTTGACAACATTTTCGCCATTTTAGCCGCCATCTTGAATTGGATTTGTTCGAAAATGTTCGTGTCGGATCCTTATAGGGGAAGGACCTTAAGTTCCAAATTTCAAGTCATTCCGTTAATTGGGAGATGAGATATCGTGTACACAGACGCACATACACTCATACACACACACACACACACACACACACACACACACACACACACACACACACACACACACACACCCACACACACACACACTCACACACACATACAGACCAATACCCAAAAACCTCTTTTTTGGACTCAGGGGACCTTGAAACGTATAGAAATTTAGAAATTGGGGTACCTTAATTCTTTTCGGAAAGCAATACTTTCCTCACCTATGGTAATAAGGCAAGGAAAGTGAAAAGTTGTAAAATGTATACTACCAATCCCAGTTAGTTTTAGTAATTAGTAATTCCACTATCAGATTGTGAAAACTGCCAATGAAGACATATATTTTTGGATTGTCATTATTTATACTCAATGCCAGAACTACCAATGTCGACTCCTGCACTTCTAGCACTCGCATTTCTGTATCGAAATGCCATAGTTCGAAAATACAAGATGAACTTTCAAGCTGATTTGTGAGAAAGTTGATATTTTGACATAGGTAGTTCTTGCACCAGCTATTGCTTCATATCTTTCCCCTCAAACATTGAGCATATCTCATGTTCTGTACCACAGAGCACAGAGAAAGAGGGATGAGAAAGAAGGATTTTTCTTGCTCTATGACTCCATACAGATCCCGTCTACAACAGACTGAGACAAGCAATATGCGGGCGCATTCAGAGAGAGAAAAAGAAATAGAAAGAAAGAAATTCAGAAAAAGAAAGAAATAGCTCTAACAATTATTACAAGACTTTTCTGTGGACTCAGGTGGTCCACAACACCAGAAGGTATGAGAACCTCGCTGCCGATTAAGATAGCATTGCGCCCTGAAAGAACGGAAAAGCTGTTGTGGGTCGTTGAAGAAGGACGGAAGATGCGGGTTTAACAGTTCAAGAGAGAGATAGCGATATGGAGAATGAGGGCCAAGAAATGGGTTGACAGTGAAGAAAGAGATAGTGATACAAAGGGGATAAGACGTGGTCTAACATTTCAAGAGAGGAATAGTGATTTGGTTGTAGGAGAAGGACGGAATATAGGGGTTTTGGTAGTTCTGGAAAGAGATAGCGATATGGAGAATGAGGGCTGAGAAATGAGTTGACAGTTGAAGAAAGAGATGGTGCTACAGAGTATGGGAGTTGGATTAGATTAGATTAGATTTCTTTATTTATGTATGTTACAATATTTACTGGCTTATACACTAATTTGCCTTAAATGACGGTAATGCTAATTATTCAACGAATTTTACAAAGTATAGATAATTAACTAATGAGAATAAAGATTAAATGCAATTAGAATAACGATGATATAAAATTGTAATGTAACTTCATAAATCGGCGGTGTTTCAACAAATAATTGTCGATTCTTTAAGAAGGATATAAAATAATATTCTTCCCATCAACATACGACCGGATGTTAAGAGATCTAATATTTCAAGAATGGGATAGAGATGATTCGTAGGAGAAGGATGGAGAATGGGGGTTTAGTAGTTCATGAGAGAGATGAAGGAGGATGAAGTCCAAGAGATGGTTTCACAGTTAAAGAAAGAGATAGTGTTACAGGGTATGAGGGTCGAGGGAGAGAGAGCCTTCTATGTAAAACAGAGATATATGGAAAATGAGAACCAAGAGATGGTTCAACAGTTGAAGAAAGAGATAGTGATATAGGGAATAGAAGATTAGGTCAAAGATATGATTCAACAGTTCAAGAAAGAGATAACAATATAGATGATGGGAGCAAAAAGGTGGTTTATTAGTTAAAGAAAGAGATAGGGCTACAGTGTATGAAGGTTGAGAAAGAAAGAGCTATGTAGGATCATGACCAAGAGATGGTTTATCAGTTTGTTGAAGAAGGAGATATGGAGAATAGAGGATGACGACCAAGAGATGGGTCAACAGTTCTGGAAAGAGATGGTGCTACAGAGTATGAGGGTTGAGAGATAGTTAAACATGTTGTGAAAGAGATAGCGATATTGTTCAACACTTCATCTTTCTTTATTTATAATTGATTCAATAAGTACGAGATGACAGGTACATTATCAAGATGATAGGGAGAGAAAAAATAAGGTAACCTTGTGCTATTCCTCTCCCAAATCTAGATAAGTCCGTAATAGGTTAAGTCTTGTAGTTGTTCACTTCACAAAATTTTCAGTCCTTTATTAATTTCAGAATGTAGATTTTCAAATTATTCATTCATTTACTTCAGATTGTATAACTATAACTTCAAGAGAGAGATAGTGATACGGAGGATGAAGGCCAAGAAATGGTTCAACAGTTCAAAGAAAGAGATAGTGTTATTGGGGATTAGCAGGTAACCCGTGCTACGCAAGTGTCTATATTGAAACTTGACAAACTGGAAACTTGACGTAATAAAATCTTGAAAAATTGATAATAGGTCTATAACCATTATCGGTTAATAATTAAGAATCTAAAATTTCAAGTAAATCAATCCAGTAGTTCAGACGTGATGATGCGTCAAATGTAATTTCACTATCACGTACGTGTATAAGGCAGTTCTTTCCATTATAATTATAGTATAGACTAGCCGTCAGGCTCGCTTCGCTCGCCATATCTGTCTAGCCAGGGGGCGCCCCGACTGAGTCGTCCAAAAATGATATCAGCAGGCTCGCTTCGCTCGCCTGCATTTTTCATTTGAGCATTTTTATCATAATGTTAGAACGATCCAGTCGGGGGTCCAGACTAAACGACTGGCTAAACTGATATGGCGAGCGAAGTGAGGAATAGCTCTGAATGAAGTAGCAGTGCCCAATCAATTTTTCCGCGATAAATGCATTTCAATCTTCAACTTGGTGCCAACCTAACAAAGTCAACTCAACTTAATGCCAAACTGACAAAATTATTAATTTAGTTACCAATTAACAACTGTTTCGAAGAGGTACTCTCTCTAGATTATAGTTCTATATTAACATATGGTATGGACATTTTTCGATTATAATTAAGAGATTGGGAGAAGAAGAATATACATGCTAAAAGACGAACTTTGAACCTTTAAAAGCCACCCTTAGAGTTAAGATATTTCCAAAAGATTTCTTAGTTCGCCTCTAAAGGGCCAACTGAACATACCTACCAAATTTGAACGTTTTTGGTCCGGTAGATTTTTAGTTCTGCGAGTGAGTGAGTGAGTGAGTCAGTCAGGGAGTGAGTGCCATTTCGCTTTTATATATATATAGATAGATGAGGAAGAGACAAGAGATGGTTCACAAGTTCAAGAAAGAGATAGTGATAAAGATGATGAGGTTAATCCAAGAGAAAGGTTTGACAGTTTAAAAAAGAGATAGAGCTACAGAGTATGAGGGTTAAGAGATTGTTCACCGTTTCTAGAAAGAGATAGTGCTATTAAGGATGAGATCCGAGAAATGGTTTAGATCCAAGTTCTAGAAAGAGAAAGTGCTTGCCGCAAATCGTATGTGCTGAGGCCATCACAGTCTTTCACTGTCTCCTATCCTGGGATTATTCGTCTCATTCCACTCACCTTTTTTTCTTCTTTTTTTTCTTCTTCTCCATTTCTTTTTCTTTTTCTTCTTCTTCTACTTCTTCTCCTCCTCCTCCTTCTTCTTCTTTATCTTATTCTTCTTCTTCTCCTCTTCCTCATACAACTCATCTAACTCTCACTATCTTTCCCTCATTCCACTCTTCTCACTTCTACCATTCTCTTCTCTCACCACATCTCTTTCTCTCACACAGTCTCTATCCCCTTCTCTACCCACTTCCCTTCCTCTCTTTCCGCAACCCTTTTTCGCTCATCAGAACGCGCACAGCCAGCCTCCTAATCCCTTTTACATCTTATCCTTTCCCCTTTCTCCTACCCTTCCCTTATCCACCCTGTTCCACCAGAGAGATCGCTTCTAAATCATTTATCTCAGCATGGTTGGCTTCATTCACCAAACTGCCTTTCTTTGGCTCTATACACTCTCTCCCTCTTGCTAATTATCTGTGTCACCTCTGAAATAATCATTATTCAGACTTTGTATTTATAACTCTCGTTTTATAGTGTGGTTAAATGAGGTTGATCAATGATTAATTATGTGGAGTATAGTGTGAGAGCTACCAAGAAGCTAAGTGGTCCTGGATTATATAGTGTAATTAATTAATCTGCACTGTATTTAATCAAATATTTTAAATATTTACAATCTTTGGTAGAGAGTTAGTGGGGAGGATATTTTTAATATTCTTCCCAAAGAATGGACATTGATATGTCCAAAGCTCCGCCAATTTATGTAGATGCATAACAATATGATCATTATCTATAGTTATTTTATTACAAATTGCTTTTTCATATCATATACAGTTCAATAGTTATTTTCTTAGTCTATATTATGTAAATTCATCTATAATTTCGCTGTATTGTAAGCTATTGTATATAAGTGTATAAGCCAGTATATATTGTAATCTACATAAATAAAGTACTCAATCAATCTTCTCCAACAAGCAGTTTCATTAACCTTAACCTTCGGACAACATTAACTCTTTATCAAAATTTGTGGAGAGAAATAGTACAGGCTGAGCCTAGTTTTTCCTGCAATGTCATAATTATATTATGATTGTAGTATTTTGAACTATTCATCTATAATTCACCCACACACAGACCCTTGTCTATGTGGGGAGTATTCACATGTGCTGTATTTCTTTTATTTATCAATTAATTGATTCAGTGTTGTACAACTATCACACTTATATGAGAAGGCCAGAAGGACTGATATAATGTCCAAGTTATAATGCCAGTGAAGAAAGATAGGTGAACAACGTTGCCGATCCTCTGTCTTGTCACTTTTTGTGTAGTTAAGAGGTTGATATTGTGGTGATTATTCATATTGAATGAAAAAGACTAAGAAGTTGTCAAAAAACCACTGATTTATTGATAATTAGAAAGACCGGTTTCGGTTATTACACCATTGTCAATATCTGATAAACTAAGTTACTCTGTCTTGTCAATGACCCACATGGATGGTTTTTTGATGTAATATTAACTGTTCATTCTCGTTTGAAATAATCAATTATATTCTATTCAGCAATAGATTATATTTTTCAATGATATCATAATGTATTTTCATGATTCAAATGGAATATTCTGTTAAATAATTATCAATTCAACATTGTTAAGAGACGATCTGGCAACAGAGCAGAGCGAGAAAGAGATAGCTCTATCCGTTTTTTTGAATGATAGACAATGATAGCTAATCAAACACTACCATTATAACGTACACCTAACTATAATATTGAATGATGATTGGAAATTATTGAAACTGCTGATTTATTGGAACAAACCAAGATATGATTTTTTCCTACAGTTACGTTGAAAAGTGGCCATTGCTGCACTGATTACAGAACGCAAAGAATCACTTTTCCGCTCTAGTGCGGGAAAAATCTTTTCTGCACTCCAGATTTGCAACATGGCAACGCAAAATACTTAGTAGGTTATATGGAGCAACACTGCAGCAAAATCAAAATGAAGTTGGTAACAGTGACTGGGCTGCTATAGTGAGCAGAGGTGCAACGAAGCACAACGAGCAAATTATTAATTAGATATTATAACCAACGACAACATTTTTATTCAATTTGTCAGTAAATTAAGGTTTTTATCAATAATTAAATTACACAGAAAAACATTTGATGGATTTCAGGCAATTTCACCCATAATTACCCACTTTTCATATTCAATGGTAACTGTAGGAAAAACTCAATGTGAAATACGTGCGCAAAGTTCCTCTGCTGCACTCAAGACACCATTCCGCCCGAGCCGTAGGCTCGGGCGTAAACGTTTCTTTCGGTGCAGCAAACTGTCACTTTGCGCACTAGTTGCACAAATAACTATTACACCATCATCAATCTCTAGTGAACTGAAATTTTTAAACAAAGACCTGTAGTATATGGAGTGTGGGTAGAGCTCCACGATAGGCTAATGCTGTTGACCAATGATGGTTGCTCTGATGAATGAACTCCACTGACATTGGCCAAGACTAGACACGCCCCTGTAGACAATTCCAAATATGGTCATAAGAGCCGTTGAACAACAATTTACATAGTAACTTGGTTACCAAATGGTTAATGTGAGGAAAAATTGAAGAATATTCAATTTTAAAAACAAGTAAACAGAGGAGCTGTCTATCTGACAGATAGCTTAAAGATAGCTTGATTAAAATCAAAGTTAAAAGATTGGTATAAAGTGGGAAGTTATTGTGCAATTAAAGCTATTAAAATATTGAAGTAAGCAGTGGACAGTCAAGCTCCAGAAATGAGGTTTCTAAGGAGTGTATTCGGCTGCACTAGAGTTGATAGAATCAGAAATAACTGATAAAAGACAGTTTTTATCGATTGCTCCTCTGCATGAAAGAATTATACAAAATAGACGCAACTGGTGCAGTTATTTGGATAGAAATTTGGGCCTATAGCAAATTTTTATTTTATTTTATTTTTTTTTTTTATTTATTTTTTTTTTTTATTTTATCAATTCACTAGAAATTTACAAAATAACACTCATCAACTAATATACATTGGTGTGGCTGGAAAAAGAAGCCTTGAGCTCCAGCCACGAGTTCGAAAATATTCTTTAAATTATTGGTACATTTGCCGTGATAATATTCTAAAATACAAACCAAAAGATAGTAAACCAAAAACCAAAAATATGTACAAATAAACACACAAAATCAATTCTTGAATCAAAAATCAACAAGCCCAATAATAGAAATAGGCAATATGGAAATAATAATAATAATAAAACAATTTTTTCTTTTAGGTAATCAAAAAACCAAGTTTAAACTGAGCGTGTTAAAAACAAGTCATAATTATAATAATTTAGTTTTCGATTTCAAAAAAGTAATTCTCTTTTACCCAGGATCTTATTTTATTTAATTTATTACTTGTAATTTTATCCCTAATGAAATCGTCTGGTATCCTATTTATTAGCTTATCGCTCTGGAACTTGAAATAATATAGGACTTTGGGACTATAGCAAAGAAGAAGAAGAAGAAGAAAAAGAAGAAGAAGAAGAAGAAGAAGAAGAGAAGAAGAAGAAGAAGAAGAAGAAGAAGAAGAAGAAGAAGAAGAAGAAGAATAAGAAGAATATTATTTTTGAGTTGTGTTTACAGTGAAAATTGGTAGATTGTGATATCTTTTTGTGGTATATTTCTCCTATGGTTCTAGTCTACTCTATTGTCATGGAATTCATGGCTCAGACCCAGGCTGACTCTGACTCTGCCATAGCATAGAAGGACTTGACCCTTGATTGTTATTTGCACTCAGCATAGTGGCTCTAGCTCCCAGCACAGGGGATTTGTGCCGTTTGCAGTTCGACTACTTCCAGCTCCAAGACGAATCGGAACTTGTGACTCACTCGCTCTCCCTCACTCACACGTCACACAGCATCAGTCGCTCTCTGTCGCTCTCCCTCACTCTCCAGCAGTATTGATCGCCACCACCTGTCGCTATGTCGGCCGGATAAAGTCCGACGCACCGCAATAATTTCAGTTGCGTTCTCTCCCTTACGCAGCTGCGTAAACGCACTCCCTTCCTACGCAGGTGCGTGAACGCAGTCCCTCCATACGCACGTACATAACTACGTAGTCTTTCCACGCATTAGTACGCTTCACGAAGCCCATGAATTGTGAAACGCGCGTATTTATCGCTTCAACGCTACTGACTCATCAGCGGTTCATTCTGTTTCTCCCATTTTCAAATTTATTCTTCATTTTGAATGAAAAAGACTAAGAAATTGACAAAAACTACAGATTTATTGATACTTAGAAAGACCGGTTCCGGTTATTACACCATTGTCAATCTCTGATAAACAAATTATTGGTCTTTTTCATTTAATATGAACAATTACCACGATATCAACTTCTTAATTACACAAAAAGTTATTCTTCATTCTTCATGATACTGCACATTCTTCAAAACAAAACATCATTGAAATTGATGGAAATTAGCAGTCTACCTTGTTTTACTTTTTGTGTAGTTGAGAGGTTGATATTGTGGTAATTATTCATATTGAATGAAAAAGACTAAGAAATTGTCAAAAAACCACTGATTTATTGATAAATAGAAAGACCGGTTTCGGTTATTACACCATTGTCAACCTCTGATAAACTAAAACTAAATACAAGAGCAGCAGAATTGATTCAATTGACAATGGTGTAATAACCGAAACCGGTGTTTCTATTTATCAATAAATCAGTGGTTTTTTGACAATTTCTTAGTCTTTTTCATTCAATAAGTCTACCTTGTTGTCAATATTTGCAGTAGCAGAAGTCTTCAGGGTGATTTACAGCATTTAATTTGGATTCTTGTTCAAAAATAATATTATCATTGAAATAATCAATTAGAACACTAGTAGTTCTGTGAACAGTGAACCTCGCGCAGTTATAAACCGCAGCCTCCTCTTATACTGTCCATCAGAGTAAATCCTGTCTGTATGTCGTGTAGGCGAGATATCGGTGTGAAAACGGCTAATGGCTGTTGGGGTTGGTGTATCAAAAATGCTAACATCAGAAGCTAATCTCCTCCAAGACATACTGTCAATAGGACAGCTCGAGTTCAAAGCAGAGAAAGTTCGAGAGACAATGCTATGTTATTTTGGTTATTAATTGCATGCGTTATTGCAAGCAATCAATAGGTCATTTATTTATTTATTCACAATGGAGACAACGGGTTTCCCCAAATATGTCTCCTTTTTTATATTCTGGCGATTTGTATGGTTCTAAAAAGCACCAACTGATACACCAACTATTTATTTGATCAGATCATGCTTACACAAGATTTAATTATCATATAACGCTTTCTGGAATTTAGAGCGAGAAAACCAGAAGACATCTGGGCGCCCAGAAAAGCTGATAAAAGTCCTTTGCATCCGTTTTAATAGTGCATAAAAATTGCCTTCAATGAGGCATGCAATGAGGCATGCAATTTATAGTCTACACAGCTGCTGATTTTTTACCAAGTTACATTGAGATATTGAATTGCATGCGTCATGGCATGCGTTTTTCAATCCACTCGACAGCTGATTTATGATGAATAATTATATAGTCTGATTTTCACTCTGATATTGGCGTATGAAGGAGGCTCCTTTCTCCTTCTGTATTATCCTTCAAATGCCAAAGTTCCAAAAATCTTGTATATACGTCGACGCGCAATTTAAAAAGGAACATACCTGTCAAATTTCATTAAAATCTATTACCGCGCTCCGCCGTAAATGCGCAACATATAAACATACAAACATTGAAACAAGAGAAATGCCAAACCGTCAACTTGAAACTCAGACCTCACTCCGCTCGGTCAATTAGAATGAACATGAAACATTCTGTTTTGCATCCGATCCCAATGAGAGAAGTACAGAGAAGATGTTATCTGTTTTGTTCACTCTCTTTTTCTCTCTGAAAGGGCAGAGAGATGTTCTCCGATGGCAGAGTAGATGGATATTTCCTAGAGGTTGAGATTATTAGATAATGTTGTAGTGACGTTCATTGTTTGATGGCCTCTGTGTAATTTGTGAATAACGCTTGAATTTATGAATGAGCATTGTCTGCTCCTGATTATTCATTCATGACAGATCCTTTACTGATAACATACATTTTATCATTCAATTCATGAGGGTACAATTGAACGACTGGGTCAATATTCATCTCAAGAGCCTTCTTCTATATCTGTACTTCTATATTTCTATATCAGTGATCTCAAATTTTATCATCATTGCACAGCTGCTCAGTGGCATCGATATTCATCACGATTCAATTGTTCATTACGATAATGTATTTTTGTTGTTTGTATTATTTATTATTGCATAAGTTCGTATTATTTTTATCGTAAATTTTCTTTTTTAATTTGTATCTGTACAATTTTTATTGTTAAGGAGACATATTTGGGGAAACCCGTTGTCACCATTGTAAATAAATGAATGAACTATTGATTTCGTTGAATAACGCATGCAATTAATAACTAGAATAACTAGTATTGTCTCTCGAACTTTCTCTGCTTTGAACTTGGGCTGTCCTGTTGCCAGTATGTCTTGAAGGAGATTAGCTTTTGATGTTAGCATTTTTGATACACCAACCCCAACAGCCATTAGCCGTTTTCACACAGATATCTCACCGACATGATATACAAACAGGATTTACTCTGATGGACAGTATAAGAGGAGGCTGCGGTTTATAACTGCGCAAGGTCTACTGTTCACAGAACTACTAGTTGTAGTTCAGTGCTTAAGTATCCAAATGAAACTGAAATGAGCAGAGTATCGTTTAAATGAGCGTGTGGAGAGAAACATTCAAATTCAATTTATTCCTCAACTATTAGGCTGGTCACACGCCGATTAGTCAATACAAGACTAGTCACGTTTAGTCACAATCCTTTACACTGCTGCTTATGACGCAACACACACTGATTAGTCATTGCAATTAGACATGTCTTCATAAGCAACTATGTGAAGTATTGTGACTAAACGTGACTTGAAAGTGAAAGTGAAGTGAAATTAGAACGTGATTTGAAGTCTCGTCTTGACTGATCGGTGTGTGACCAGCCTTATACTCGTAGAATGCTCAACCGATGATAAGTTCATGAACAATATTGGTATCAATCTTATCTGTCTACACCTGATTTAAGGCGTCTCACATTTCAATTTAAAATAGAATAGATTAGTCATCTTCTCTCTCACTCTCTCCCTTTCTCTTTCTCGATCCTTATCTATATTTCCCTCTCACTCTATCACTCTCCTTTTTTGGTAGAGAGTTTGTGGGAAGGATATTTTTAATATTCTTCCCGAAGAATGGACATTGATATGTCCAAAGCTCCGCCAATTTATGTAGATGCATAACAATACAATTATCTATAGTTATTATATTACAAATTGCTTTTTCATATCATATACAGTTCAATAATTATTTTCTTAGTCTATATTATGTAAATTCATCTATAATTTTGCTGTATTGTAAGCTATTGTATATAAGTGTATAAGCCAGAAAATATTGTAATCTACATAAATAAAGTACTCAATCAATCAATCAATCTCTCTCATTCTCCTCTCCTGAATATTCTAATCTCCCTTCCTTTCCATTCTTCATGCCATTCATTCATCCATTTTCCACATCCCATCTCCATTCTGCATAATACATATTCAGAATTCAGTACCAATAGAAACCGCAAAGACCGAACGCCCACTTGACTCTAATAAATTCCATCAGTTTCAGTTCGTTTTCGGCAAATTCCAATAAGTGTGAAACAATGATTCGGTTTGAATTCGGTCCGAATAGGAACCGCAAAGACCGAACGCCCACTTGACTCTAATAAATTCCATCAGGTTTCATTCATTGCTAGCGAGAGGCTACTTTCACACACTTTCGGTTCAGTTCGGTTTTTCGTTTCGTTTTTGTTATTTTGGCAATTCCGATAAGTGTGAAACGATGATTTGGTTGATTCGGTACCGAATAGAAACCGCATAGAACCAACGCCCACTGGACTCTAATAAATTCATTAAATTCAATTCGTGCTAGCGAGAGGCTACTTTCACCACTTTCGGTTCAGTTCGTCGTTTCGTTTTTGGTTCATTTTTGGCAAATTCCGATAAGTGTGAAACGATGATTCGGTTTGAATTCGGTACCGAATAGAAACCGCATAGAACCAAACGCCCACTTGACTCTAATAAATTTCATTAAATTTCAATTCGGTGCTAGCGAGAGGCTACTTTCACACACTTTCGGTTCGGTTCATTACGTTTACGGTTCGTTCTCGGCAAATTCCGATAACTGTGTAACGATGATTCGATTCGAATTCGGTACCGAATAGAAACCGCAAAGAACCGAACGCCCACTTGACTCTAATAAATTCCATCAGGTTTCAGTTCGTTTTCGGCAAATTCCAATAAGTGTGAAACAATGATTCGGTTTGAATTCGGTACCGAATAGGAACCGCAAAGAACCGAACGCCCACTTGACTCTAATAAATTCCATCAGGTTTCAATTCATTGCTAGCGAGAGGCTACTTTCACACACTTTCGGTTCAGTTCGGTCGTTTTCGTTTTTGGTTCATTTTTGGCAAATTCCGATAAGTGTGAAACGAGATTCGGTTTGAATTCGGTACCGAATAGAAACCGCATAGAACCAAACGCCCACTGACTCTAATAATTTCATAAATTTCAATCGGTGCTAGCAAGAGGCTACTTTCACACACTTTCGGTTCAGTATGTTTCGTTGACAGTTCGTTTTCGGCAAATTCCGATAAGTGTGAAACGAAGATTCGGTTTGAATTCGGTACCGATAGAAACCGCAAAGAACCGAATGCCCATTGACTCTAAAAATTCCATCAGTTTCAATCGTTGCTATCGAGAGGTACTTCACACACTTTCGGTTCGGTTCGGTTCGTTTCGTTTTTGGTTCGTTTTTGGCAAATTCCAATAAGTGTGAAACGATGATTCGGTTTGAATTCGGTACCGAATAGCAACCGCATATCACCAAACGTCCCTTCGACACGAATAGGTTTACCATATTCGAATTTGTTAGGGAAACAGGGAAAAACAAAGTCATGCTTGTCTTTTTTGTTTTTATTTTAACCAGTTATCGTGATTATCTGTTTCAAAATTTTCCATAATCATATGGTCAATTCATTTCTGTTAGTTCACAGGAACTTATTTTTTTCTCAATGAATAGTTTGCTAAAAGAATATGAAAGATATAAATTGAAACTCAGAGAGAATTTTTTTTTTTTATTTTTCCATGAATAGTACTCACATGATTTCATCAATGGAGAGAAGAGATGAAGTTAATACCATGTGTCAAAACAAGGAACAAATTCACAATTTGAAAAAATATCTCTCTGAACATCCAAAATTGGCATAATCAAATATAAACTATAAATATTCAAATAATTCTCAATTAACTTTAATTTTTAATTAATTTAAAAATATTTTGTTGTTCAAGAAATAACATCTTACAATTACACCAGCTGTATATTGAATAAACCAGCATGAACTGTGAAAATCCAAACACAGCTGTGTTTGAGAAGAACATACCTAATTAGAGCCGTACGAATTAAAACCTGATGTATGAAAGCCTCATTCGTTTTCGGTAATGAACCGAACCGAATGAAACCGACTGCGTGTGAAGCTAGCCTAAGTATCCAAATTAAACTGAAGAGCAGTGTATCGTTTATCATGTATGAGTGTGTAGAGAGAAACATTTGAATTCAATTTATTCCTCAACTATTAGGCTGGTCACACGCAGATTAGTCACAGACTAGCAACACGTTTAGTCACAATACTCACATAGTTGCTTATGACGCAACACACACTGATTAGTCATTGCAATTAGACATGACTCCATAAGTAGCTACGTGAAGTATTGTGACTAAACTTGACTAGTCTCGTCTTGACTAATCGGTGTGTGACCAGCCTTATACTCGTAGAATGCTCAACCGATGATAAGTTCATGAACAATATTGCTATCAATCTTATCTGTCTACACCTGATTTAAGGCGTCTCACAATTCAAGTTTAAATAGAATAGATTAGTCATCTTCTCTCTCACCTCTCTCTTCTTCCTCTTTCTCGATCCTTATCTATATTTCCCTCTCACTCTATCTCTCTCTCTCTCATTCTTTCAAATTTGTCTCTGAAGTAGGAGGATAGATGCTTTACATACTAGAACGGAGAAAGTACTATAAGGATACCCAATCATCGAACTACTATTTTCACAAAATCCTTCTTAGTCAGTGCCTGTCGTGCATGGACTGCACTCCTGTTTCTATCAGGTTCCATCGAGAGCCGAGCGAGCTTCATCCTGACTTTAAAAAAACATCTTCTGGAACAAATGACTGAAACTGTCCAGCCCTAGAACGATCACATGACAACCATCCCCACCCACCAACAAATACAAACCTTTAAACCTGTTATAGAATGAATTGTGTATATATATATATAACTCATGTTTTTTAATTATCCACTGCATACTGCTGTATATTACTGAAAGTTGATTACCCTTACTACTTCAGCCTACTTCATTTTATTAATCAATAATTGGATCTTATCTCTATATAATTATTTACTCTATCAATTTTCTGCTTTTTTTCTCTTAAATATTTATTTAATTGAAACTTTTACAAATTTCCATTAATAAATAAATCCTTAGCTTAATTAATTAAATTAACGTTTTGGTAGAGAGTTAGTGGGGAGGATATTTTTAATATTCTCTCCGAAGAATGGACATTGATATGTCCAAAGCTCCGCCAATTTATGTAGATGCATAACAATATAATATCTATAGTTATTATATTACAAATGCTTTTTCATATCATATAGTTCAAAAATTATCTCTTAGTCTATATTATGTAAATCATCTATAAGTCTGCTGTATGTAAGCTATTGTATATAAGTGTATAAGCCTGTATATTGTAATCTACATAAATAAGTACTCAATCAATCAATCTTTCTCTTTCTCTCTCTCGATCCTTATCTATCTTTTCCTCTCTCTATCACTCTCTCTCTCTCTCTCATTCTCCTCTCCTGAATATTCTAATCTCCCTTCCTTTCCATTCTTCATGCCATTCATTCATCCATTTTCCACATCCCATCCATTCTACATAATACATATTTATCTTCCCATCTCAAGGTTTTCTGTTCTTCAGTATTTGTATATTGTCAATATTAAGCATCAATTTCTGAAATTTCAATCAAATCCCACCCTATAGCATTCGTTTCATTTATCTAATTTTAATTATTGATGCAATATTGTATTCACTATTACTCATTCTAGTTTCATCAATTCATTCATCTCATAGTTCTAAGATTCATATCAACTGGTTTTTAACTTATTAGAAACTTTAACTAAGGTTTTTAACTAAGGAATTGTAGAGTTCCTTATTTGAACATCACTTGGAGTTATAATGATATATGCTTAGCAGCTGTGCTAATAGTGAAGTTGTGTTTCTTTTCTGTCTCAAAATTTAGCAAAATTACTCAAAAATTCCAATTTGTAGAGATTTGAGTAAAATATTTTGTTTTTAATCCGTTTTTAATATCAAAATTTAAAATTTTTAGTTTAGTCATAGTTTTGAAGTGGAAATAGGACTTTTTGAAGTGGAAGTGAAATCTTAACCTTATTCTTTTTGAAACTTCTATTTGTAAAATATGGGAGAAGATAGTTTTGGGCTATGCCTGTTGTCTTCTCCCAATCATATTATATTTATTATAATTATGATTTGTAATTGTCAATGGAATAAAAAAATAAATAAAGAAATTATAATCCTCAACAGCTATAATTCATCACAATCCGGTCGTGTGTTAATGGGGAGGATATTTTATAATCCTTCTTGGAGAATCGACAATTATTTGTTGAAACACCGCCGGTTTATGAAATTACATCACATTATTATATTATCGTTATTCCAAAATTGTATTCAATCTTTATTCACATTGATTCATTGTTCATACTTTGTAAAGATCGTTGAATAATAAGCATTACCGTCGTCATTTAATGTGAATTAGTGTATAAGCTAGTAAATATTGTAACATACATAAATAAAGAAATCAATCTCTTTCTCTTTCTCTCTCTCGACCCTTATTTATCTTTTCCTCTCTCTATCACTCTCTCTCTCTCTCATTTTTGTAGAGAGTTAGTGAAAAGGATACTTCGAATATTCTTTCCGAAGAATGGACATTGATATGTCCAAAGCTCCACCAACTTATTTAGATGCAGAACAATATAACTATCTATAGTTATTACAAATTGCTTTTTACTTTCCTTGCCCTATTACCATAGGTAAGGAAAGTATTGCTTTCCGAAAAAATTAAGGTACCTCAATTTCTAAATTTTCTATACGTGTCAAGGTCCCCTGAGTCCAAAAAAGTCGTTTTGGGGTATTGGTCTGTATGTAGGTATGTGTGGTGTGTGTGTGTGTGTGTGGGGTGTGTGGTGTGTGTGTGTGTGTGTGGTGTGTGTGTGTGTGTGTGGTGTGTGTGTGTGTGTGTGTGTGTGGAGTGTGTGTGTGTGTGTGTATGAGTGTATGTGCGGCTGTGTACACGATATCTCATCTCCCAATAACGGAGTAACTTGAAAATTGGAACTTAAGGTCCTCCCCCTATAAGGATCCGACACGAACAATTCGATCAAATGCAATTCAAGATGGCGGCTAAAATGGGGAAAATGATTTTTCTCGAAAATGGCTCCAACGATTCCATCAAATTCTACCTAAAATAGTCATCGTTAAGCTCTATCAACTGCCACAAGTCCCTTATCTGTAAATTTCAGGAGCTCCGCCCCATTAGGTAAAGTTTGATTTTAGATTCCCAATTTTCAGGCTTTAGATACAATAAAACAAAAAATTCCATTTCATAAACATGAAAATCTCTTAATTAATTCTGTAACATTTTCACCTAGAAATTAAAATAAGCTCGAAATTCGAGAAAATGTTATTATTCAATTGCAAACTGTGGCAACTGTTGATTCTATTAAATCATTCACTATGAAGATATAGCAGACCTCGTGTGTCTCCAGCGTTATAGTCCTGTCACCACTGGCTTAGATCTTTGAATAGTAGACTTGAGATGCGCGGGAACACTAGCGTCAGGTGATAAATTTTCATAACGGCAAGGAAAGTTGTGTGAGTGCGTGCGCCACACCAGATTTTTCTCATATCATATACAGCTCAATAACTATTTTCTTAGTTTATATTTTGTAAATTCATCTATAATTTTGCTGTGTTGTAAGCTGTTGTATACAAGTGTATAAGCCAGTAAATATTGTAACATACATAAATAAAGAAATCCAATCTAATCTAATTCTCACTCAATTCGTTGAAGCGCACATTAACTGAAAACTATGATAATTAAGGAGAAAATCATATATTCAGACTATTTTATAGAAAAAAACGGTCAATTTCTGCTCAAAATTTTCAAGTTTATTTCAATATTATTGAAACTTTCGGATTGTTTAGTGTTATTTCCGGCTCTTATCAACCCTTCGAAATTCAAAATTCATCAGTCATATCTCGAATACGTATTCTCTGAGTGTTAATCTTTGGTGAAAACAGAAATTTTCAACTTAACCTCACTTTGGACTATTTATGTGCAAAAATCAAGGAATTGAAGAAGTTTTGGGCAATTGCCTGTTTCTCTTTCCAAATATCGTGTTTGTGACTGTTCTAATAAATGAATAATTGAATGAATAAATGAATTTCGTTTACTTTCCCTTTGATCAAAGCTCAACAGAGCTTCAAAAGCAGCAGTTTATACAGAATCTGCAGTGGCACCGTAAGTGGCCAATAATTGTAGGGGAATCACACACCGGTAGGGGGGAAGGGCCCTCAACACCCTCCCGCCCAAAGGGTACAAAGGGTGGGGGGAGTTTAAAGGGCACGCCGTATTTGATAGCGGTGACCTCAGATCGGCTTCGTGGCACTCAAATAGATTTACGTCGGTTTTTAGGGCTCTGTTTACACATTAAACACTCTTTGTGTGAGTGGCAGATAGCGGATAAACCTGGGGGATGAGAGGACGATGGATTAAAGAGAGAGGAAAAAAGATGTAAATAGAGACGATTGAGAGACAGTGAGTGAGTGAGTGGGTGGTGATGTGATAATAAAGAGAAGTGAGAGGGAAAGTTTAGAGAGGACTGACAATGGAGGAAAGAGAGAGAAAAAAGATTAAAAGAGAGACAATGGAGAGAAAGAGAGAGAGAGATTGAGGATGACGATGATGTGAAAATAGAGGGAGGAGCGATGAAGGAGTTGGAAGGAGATTTACGATGGAGGAAAGAGAGAGGCAATAAGATGAAAAGAGAGAGAAGAGGTGATAATGAAGTTGAGTAATGGTTGAGTACTTGATTTATGTAGATTACAATAAATATATACTGGCTCATACACTTATATACAATAGCTTACAATACAGCGGAATTGTGGATGAATTTACATAATATAGATTAAAAAAATAATTATTATTTAGCTGTATAATATGATATGAAAAAAAGCAATTTGTAATAACTATAGATAAAATAGATAATATTGTTATGCATCTACATAAATTGGCGGAGCTTTGGACAAATCAATGTCCATTCTTTGGAAAGAATATTCGAAGTATTCTTCCCACTAACTCTCTACCAAAATTAAGAGAGAGGGTGAGAGTGTGGGAGAGAGAGTGAGTGTGGGTGGTGATGTGATAATAAAGAGAAGAGAGAGGGAAACTTGAAGAGGGTTGACGATACAGGAAAGAGAGAGGCAATAAGATGAAAAGGGCGAGAAGAGGAGATGATGAAAAGAAAGAGGGTGATGGAGAGAGAGAGAGAAAGAGAGGGGAGGGTGATGTGACAATAAAGGAAAGATCGAGGAAAGAGTTAGAAGAAGATTGGCGATAGAGGTGATAGAGTGAAGAAAAGACGAAACTAGAATGAGAGGGAGAAGATAGAGAGGAAGAAGGATGTAGAGTGAGAGAGATTGGTGATGTGTCAATTAGGAAAGAGAGAGGAAAAACTTGGAAGAGGTTTGACAATAAATTAAAGAAAGAGGAAAACTTTAGAAGAGAATTGGCAATAAAGGGAAGAGAGAGAGCAGGATAAAAAAGTGTGGAAAAAGAGGGAGAGAGAGAGGATGGTGATGTAACAATGAAGGATAGAGAGACAAAAAATTTAGAAGAGGACTGACAATGAAGGAAAGAGAGAGGAGAGAAGACAAAAAGAGAGAGAAGAAGAAGACGATAGTGAAGTAGAAAAGAGGGAGAGAGAATGAGTGAGAACGATGTTGTGACAATAAAGGACAAAAGGAGGAAAACTTTGGAAGAGGACTGACAATAAAGGAAAGAGAGAGGAAAAAAAGACGAAAAGAGAGAGAAAAGGGAGCCGATGAAGAGAAGTGGGTAATAGAAAGTGAGAGAGCGGATGAGATGTGATAGTAAAGGTGAGAGTGAGGAAAACTTTGGAAGAGGTTTGACAATAAAGGAAAGGGAGAGGAAAATATTTGAAGGGGACCGACAATAAAGGAAAAAGAGAGTGGAAGAGGATGGAAGAGAAAGATAGAGTGAGTGAGAAGGTGACGTGACTATAAAGAGAAAAAAGAGCTGGGAGAGAGTGAGAGAGAATATGAAAAGAGTGTGGAGCCGATTGGCTACCGACGTGCTAACTGATTGATGACACCACTCTACTACCCATCCCACAAACGTTGGTGCCAGATTAATCACCGAGACCCTCTTCACACAACAATTTATTTATCAAATGTTCACGCATTGCGGTCGAATCGTTAATTAAGCTAACCTGCTTGTAAGCTTTACATTGATGTCGCAGCATTATTCAAATCGAATCAAATTTATGGGCTCAAAATAATACGCAAAATCAATACATAATAAACTGATATGATAAGAAAAAATCTGGTGTGGCACAATAACACAACTTTCCTTGCCGTTATGGAAATTGATCACCTGACGCTAGTGTTCCCGCGCATCTCAAGTCTACTATTCAAAGATTTGAGCCAGCTGGTGACCACTACCTCCGTAAACAAAGACAATAGTTCATTCTGTTGACGTCAGCACAGGTAGGGCTCCTATACCAATGAAAATTTGTTGATTTCAGCTGATCTATGTCAGCTAGTGTTTTCATTGGTGTAGGAGCCCTACCTGTGCTGACGTCACCAGAATGCGCTATGGCTTTGTTTACGGAGGTAGTGTTGACAGGGCAATAACGCTGGAGACAGACATGAGGTCTGCTATATCTTCATAGTGAATGATTTAATAGAATCAACAATAATTTGCAATTGAATAATCACATTTTCTGGAATTTAAAGCTCATTTTCAATTTTAGGTGAAAATGTTACTGAACATTAATTGTAGAGATTTTTATGCTCAATCTTTTCCACTTCGAAGTTCTTGTTCGAATTGTATCTGATACCTGATAATTTGGAATCTAAAATCAAATTTTGCATAGATGGGGGGGAGCTCCTGAAAATTTTACAGATATGAGACTTGTGGCAGCTCTATCAAGCTTATCGATGACTATTCTAGGTATGAATTTGATCAAAATCGTTGGATCCGTTTTCGAGAAAATCACGAAAAACCCTGTTTTTGACAACATTTTCGCCATTTTAGCCGCCATCTTGAATTGCATTTGATCGAAATTGTTTGTGTCGGATCCTTATAGTGAAAGGACCCTAAGTTCCAAATTTCAAGTCATTCGTTAATTGGGGAGTGAGATATCGTGTACACAGACGCACATACACTCATACACACACACACACACACCACACACACACACACAACACACACACACACACACACACACACAACACAACACACACACACAACACACACACACACAGACCAATACAGACCAATACACATACAGACCAATACCCAAAAACCACTTTTTTGACTCAGGGGACCTTGAAACGTATAGAAATTTAGAAATTGGGGTACCTTAATTTTTTCGGAAAGCAATACTTTCCTTACGTATGGTAATAGGGCAAGGAAAGTAAAAATCATAAAAGGAGAAAAAAATATGTAATGATTGAATTTCTTGAAATTAATTGGCATTAACATCAAAACCTTACCGGGTCAACTTTTGCAATCATTGGTGTCGGAGTTGAAGTTGTTATGTATCCTTTAACTTCAACTTAAACTCTACTTCACTTTACTACCCCCAACAAAGAAAGCTATAGATGCTCGTCCATTGCAACAGGTTCATACGTCCGTGTACGGCCGTCACCGGCCGATCAAGTTTTCGATCCGAATTGAATGGGATTTTCCGGCTTTATCCGTCCGGAGTCTAGCTGAGACAACATCATCCTAACCTCAAAATTGTTTCACAGTCTTGTCTGTTGAACTTGTTCTGTTCTAAGGTGCGTACAGATATACGCGCCGCGAACATGAGCATTCACTTTTAATCAGCTGATGCCAAGCTTTTTATATCTGTATCTTACCGTTTCTGTAAAAATACAGGTATAGTACGTCCAGAAAGTAAGTTCCGTTTCAATTTATATCCGCTGCAGCTCTGCGATCGCAGTTCCGCACATACGCGGTAGACGCTCTGTATCAAGAAGAAACGTGCGCCATTTGGAGATCGCTGTCAGCCACGTACGTTTTGTTGTGCTTGTTTACAATGTCGGTGTTGATTGAGAATCCCACCGCTTTTGAAATCAGGTCTGTGGTTCGTTTTCTGAATGCAAGGAAAGTGAAACCAAGTTAAATTTATCGGAAAATTTGCAATGTTCATGGACAAAGTGCGATGAGTGATTCAATGGTGAGAAAATGGGTCCGACAGTTCAATGACAGACGTAGTGATGTGTCTGACGGACGTAGTTTCCAACTGGTTGAAGACACAGGCGGCAAATTTCTATGAAGAAGTTATACAAAAACTTTCTAAATTTCTATGAAGAAGGTATACAAAAACTTTCTAAATTTCTATGAAGAAGGTATACAAAAACTTTCTAAATTTCTATGAAGAAGGTATACAAAAACTTTCTAAATTTCTATGAAGAAGGCATACACAAACTTGTGCCACAAGTTTGACAAATGTCTGCAAAATTTCGGTAGTTATGTGGAAAAGTAGTTTAAGAGTTGTAGAATTTTGTGCAATAAATAACTTTTTTGTATCTGTACACAATTTAATTTTATTACCAAACGGAACTTACTTTCTGGACCTACCACGTAGTCAGCTGATTAAAAGTGAATTGCTCATGTTCTCATCTGTACGCACCTTCTGGCAACCAGCCAACTACTGAACTAGACTGACGATAACGGTTCCAATGAACGACCGTGTTCGGCCGAATTAACGGCCGGCAGATTCGTCCGATCCAACGGCCGAAAGGATCGGTTGAATACGGTTCCAGTGGACGGTTACCCTGAATCATGCATTATTCAACATGACGAGTTCTCTTCAGTGCAAAATATCGAAGAAAATGTGCATTATCATGAGACTTTTGAGAAACTGAGGTAGACTCTCGATGTTCCAACTGGTAACTTATATTTTATTGAATGAGTGATATTGTCCACAAATCCACTTGTTCATCGACACAATCAAGGAGAATAACAAAATAGTATTAACATTAGTGAGTTATAGCATAGAGAAACAATAGCGTAAGTAGATATCCCATGGTATAGGGAATTTATGTCGCAACTTTTACTGTTATCTCAAGCTGATTACTGTTAATTATTGTCAATTTTTACTGTTTTGTTGGGGTGATAGTGTATGAACGGCACAATTTGAGAGACTACCAGTGTCACACAGCTGCATAGGAAAGAACTACGTGAACTATCGACTTGGGATAACAGTAAACGTTGCGACATAAACGCCCTATACCATGGGATATCTACTTATGCTATTGTTTCTCTATGGTAATATTGAGTATAGTATTCACATCTACATATTATTGAGTGTTCATATTTTTTATTTATTCATTTATCTATTTATTTATTTATTCATCTACTTATTCGTATACAAATACAATTCAGGTGAGAAAAACAGGCATTCGCCTTAATTGATATCCATATTGAGTGTAAATGTTGTCGAAGCCAATAACTTATTGAAAAATCTTGAGTTTTTTGCGGTTGTTGCCTTATCAGTCTCTAGCATACTGAATGCAGTGGGTAGCAGAATATAGCCTACAGATAGTGTGACTGAAGCGCTTCGATTGGCCATTAGCTGTTGACCAATAGAGGTTGAGCTCGACTGCCATTGGCCGAGATGGGACACAGTCAAGTACTGTACTCCGAATATGGTCATGAGAGCCGGTAAACAATAACACAAGATGGGAGACTTACACCACTGTGGCAAACGGGTTGATTCTGTCATTGAGGGTCACATAAACAAAGTAAAATTTGAAGTTTGAAGATGGTAGAATTATTTGAAAATGGTACTTTGAAAAATGTTTCTAACAGGATAATTTTGTCATTATAAGTCACAGAAACAACTTTTTGTGTAGTTGAGAAGTTGATATTGTGGTAATTATTCATATTGAATGAAAAAGACTAAGAAATTGTCAAAAAACCACTGATTTATTAATAATTAGAAAGACCGGCTTCGGTTATTACACCATTGTTAATCTCTTTAGTTTTAGTTTATCAGAGATTGACAATGGTGTAATAACCGAAACCGGTCTTTCTAATATATCAATAAATCAGTGGTTTTTTGACAATTTCTTAGTCTTTTTCATTCACAGAAACAAAGTGACATTTAAATTTGAATGTTAATGGGAGATTAATAATTCAATATCGGGGGACCGAGCTTCGCTCTGGAGTGTAAAAGCATAGAAGATTTGTAACGAAAGATTGAATTCATAGTTTATATTTATTTATTCATTTTCTCAGTCGTGCAATTATTTTTACAGTTATATGAGGATGCAGGCCCATGCCCAAAACTGTCCCTTTTTAAATCTATACCACAGTCCAAATCAAAATCTAGGATAAGTCACTATCACTCATCAAAATAACAATCTATTCACACTTCAAAAAACAAACACATCATCAATTACAAATAGATTTACTATGAATTCGACTATGTTTGCCACAATATTTGTTAATATACTATATTCTACACTAACAGCATCTAGTTACTATTTTGGTCTTTCTGAAGTGAACATGTTTTCTAAAAAAAAGAGAAATAAACGAAAATAAGTTCCTCTTGCTGAATTTTTCTTCTCGTGAGATCAGCTGGATGATCCCACACACATGCACTCGTTCACTCTCCTCCATCACGGTATCGACCGACGAAAAATTGTCCAGCTGTTTTTCCAGGGACGTATTTTTCTTTTTAAAGTCCTTCAGCGAGTTATCCAAGGGTTGAGAACTAGTGCAATCGAATCTTCATATCATAAACCCACTTTGTTCCAAATTTCGTGTTTTCGCTCATGATGTACACAACATTTTTCCTCCATCTACATGTTTTGATAAAAACTGCAAATAATAGTTATTTGTATATCTAGAGTGAAAAGTACGACTTTTTCTCCCTGAGGGAATAGTTTGAAGCCCGAGGCGAAGCCGAGGGCAACAATTTTCCTGAGGGAGAAAAAGTATTTTTCACTCGTGATGTACACAACATTTTTCCTCCATCTACATTTTTTTATAGAAACTGCAAATAAAATCATTTTAATAACTTACGTATTGGTGACAATATTTCCTAACAACATAACCTAAAATCTAAAACTTTAAAACCGGCCGTCTGATTGACACTGCCAATTGCGCTATCTATCGGCTAAAGTTGTAACAAGTATATCAGCTGGGTGTTTACCAAAACTGGCTGACTCCAGATCACGCGGTTCAGATTTGAATTGCAGATCAAAAATATTTGTTGGCTGGTATTTTGAATAGAATAAAATATTTTAAAAATTGTATAAATTTTTATCGTCTACTAATATTAAGAATATTAATTATCATACAAACATATATTTCATGAGTTGATAAAATTTCTGGTTGTGGTATTGAATTCAGTTGACTCAATGACAGACACCTCTATTATGCTTTCTCATCTGAGCTTAGACCTTCTAACCTATTACAATGTAAGTTTCAAAATAGAGATGCTTCCCATGTTATTTAAATGGAGTCACTTTTACTCCCTAGGGAGTTTTTCTGTTTTTTACTACCGAGAGCGAAAAAGTGACACTTTAGTATTATGTTTCAGGGAGTAAAGTAAGTACTTTAGACAGTATGTGGAGGAAAAAGAAATTTGTCAAGCAAAGACCTCAAAAAATCTAATATCGATCCACTACAATCATAATTTGATTCAGTATTTCAATTGAATGATGCTATTATAACGTGCACCTCACTTTAATTTGAACATCGCGATACAGTCGAAGTTGACACTCGAAACTGAACCCTGATAGCCTCTATTGATTACAAGCTGCACAGTTGTTATCAAAATCCACCTTCTACCCGGTTAATTACACTATCCTTGATATTCCCTGCCGAGTTGATCCAGGTAATATCCAACTCCATTCTCTGTGATTGATGAGTCAACCAAAGTCCCTAACAAAATTGACAAAGGCTATCTCACTCCATCACTCTGTCTCTCTCATACACACTGTTTTGAATTGACAAAGGCAATGTCACTCCCTCGATGTGTCTCTCTCATTCAAAATATTCCGATCAGCTATATATAACCCCGGCTCTCTCTGAGAGTTCTAAGAATTCTCTCTAACCCTCTCATAATGGAATTCACATTTTGGTAGAGAGTTGGAGGTGATAATATTTCAATATTTTTGAGTAACCTCAAAAACAGTGTTCTACAAAAACAAAACTTGTTCCGGGTACTAATGTTATTTTCTAGTGTCATCATGATTTTAGCTTGATGAAACATCGAAACTAGTTGGTTCAAATAGGAAATAGAGAACGGGTACTAGTATTTTTCTTTGATGATCCAAACTATCAGCATATTTTTGAAAGTGAAGCATTGATCTCATTTTCAAGGTGATTGCTTGGTAATGAGTTTATTAGTAAATGCAGTTTGGAGTAAATGGAGTGAGTTGATAATGATGGATAAGTTGATGTATGGAGTGAAACAAACAGCGACAACATCTCACTACAACAAAAAATCACAACAATTTACAACAACAAACAGCCACAACAATTTACAACAACAATCAGTGACAATTCTCTACAACAAACAACAGCAACAATTCACTACAACAAGTCACTACAACAAACAGTCACAATTCTCTCCAACAAACAACATAAAGTCACTACAACAAACAGTCACAGAAATTTACAACAAACAACAACCGCAACTCACTACAACCAACAGTGACAACAACTTACTACAACAATTTACAACAGCCAACAGTGACAGCCATTCACTACAACAAACAGCCACAATTCTCTACAACGAACTGCGGCAACATTCCACTACAACAAACAGCGACAACATTTTCACTACAACAAAAAGCGAAAACATTTCACTGCAACAAACAGTGAGAACAGTCTACTTCAACAAACAGCGACAACATATCACTACGACAAACAGCCATAAGAATTTACAAAAAACTGTGACAACATTTCACTTCAACAAACAGCGACAGCATTCCACTACAACAAACAGCGACAGCATTTCACTACAACAAACAGTGACAAAATGTCAATACAACAAACAGCGACAACATTTCACTACAATAAACATCCACAACAATTCTCTACAATCAACATCCACAACAATTTACAACAACAAATAGCGACAACATTTCACTACAACAATAATAGCAACAACATTCCACTACAGCAAACAGCGACAAAATTTCACTACAACAGAAAGCGACAACATTCCACTACAACAAACTGTGACAACATTCCAATACAACACACAGCGACAACATCTCTCTACAACAAACAGCGTCAACAATTCTCTACAATGAACATCCACAACAATTTATAACAACAAACAGTGACAACATTTCACTACAACAAACAGCAACAGAATTTTTACTACAATAAACAGCGACAACATTTCACTACTACTAACAACTACAAAATTTCACTACAACAATCAGCGTCAACAGGTCTCTACAATAAACATCTACAACAATTTACAACAATCAACAGTGACAATATTTCACTACAGCAAACAGCAACAGGATTTTCACTACAATAAACAGCGACAACATTTCACTACAACAAACAGCCACAACAATTCTTTACAATAAACATCCACAACAACTCACAACAACTATTCATAACAACAAGTATTCACAAAAACTATTCACAACAACAACTATTCACAACAACAACTATTCACATCAACAACTATTCACAACAACAACTATTCACAAAAACTATTCACAACAACAACTATTCACAACAACAACTATTCACAACAACAACTATTCACTAAAACTATTCACAACAACAACTATTCACAAAAACTATTCACAACAACAACTATTCACAAAAACTATTCACACCAACAACTATACACAACAACAACTATTCACAACAACAAGAAACGCCTCACAAACTTGGAACGATTTGATAGAGCTGACATCTCCTCCCTCGCTAAACAACAACTTTGAGAATAATTGAGTGGATCAGTATTCGAGATTGCTACTAAGCTAGAAAACTATTAACCATTGTGCGACGCAAGATCTGCTCTTGAGTTTGACAGTCCCGAGTTCGAGCACAAGCTCCAGTTATATTGTTGGAGTGGAATTATTGTTACAGTCAAGCAACGTTACAAATTAATATCAGATTAAATCATGAACGCCCACTCTACTCGAGTTTAGTGGAATTGAGATGGTTTTTTTTTCGTAAATGGAAAATTGGATTGTTTTTGAATAAGATA
This sequence comes from Nilaparvata lugens, assembly GCF_014356525.2. Lineage (NCBI taxonomy): Eukaryota > Metazoa > Arthropoda > Insecta > Hemiptera > Delphacidae > Nilaparvata > Nilaparvata lugens. The sequence continues at coordinate 66,917,895 of NC_052509.1, forward strand.
TAATATATCAAAGGTTGTGATCTCTACCCAGGTTTATGAAAAGAAAGTGAAATATTCTATGTCTGTGACAAAAATGTAACTTGATTGACCCAATCTAAAGATTCACAACTTTATTGAAAGGAGACATCGCTTTACTTTGAGTTGAGATTATCCTCTATATATTGATACTAACATCATAAGTAATACAATTCATTTAATTATTTACATAATCAATACGTTCAGTCCCAAGTTGATAAAACATAAGTTATCAATATGCTACTAATTTTGAACTCAATTTGAATTTGAGAAAAGAAGTGGAGGGAGATTTATGTCAATGTTATGACTGTAAGGGACATGGTGTGATGTAAGCTCATGAAATCCTTATATGGATACAATGATGATCTCGATATTCGCGTGAAACTCAACACTTGATGGAGTGACAATTGATTTACCTTATGAGATGTTTATGAAGGTCTTCACTGTAGTGAGGTCCACGTTATAATGGCACTGGAGAAAGATGGGGGAAAAGGGTTGCTGATTCTCTGCCTTGACATTGCCTTCTTTAGCTGATAACAGTTGGCTATATCTGATGTAATCCACTGTTCATCCTTGTTTGAAATAATAAATTTTATTTTAATCATCTGAAAATTATATTTTCCATTGTCTGAATAATGAATAATATCGGGGCACTGAGCTTCGCTCGTTATTTTTTTCTATTGATAAACAGAACACAATTCTCTAAAATGATCGTGTTCTTATTTTACAGCTGGCTTTATGTCAGGTTATGAATTTCGGGGATGCGATATTTTGATTATCCACAGAATCTCTCGCTCACTTATCACTATCCACAGCCGATGAAAGTGTCAGCTGTTTCAGCCAAGGATGAATTATCCTTTCAATGTCGTTCAGCGAGTTTTCTCAAGGATGAGACCTAGTGCAATCAAATTTTTAATCGTTAGAGCCTTTTTCCAGATTCTTTGAACATAAATAACTAGATTTAAAAATATAAACAGATTGTTGGGGTTTATAATCTTGAAATCCCAATTTAGAAATATCCACTACTACTTTGGCCTATTTTTATTTAATAAATTTGATATAGTTCCATATTTTTATATTTTAAAAGGTTCATTGTATTTCGTAATTGCTCCGAATAACTCAATCAATTAATAGGCCTAAGTTACCCATGTGGTGGTGATGAAATATGCAGGAAAATTTGGCAATATATATATTATTGATCAACTCACCGATAAGTCCTCATAAAACCGGTTGACACGATACAACAGCGACATATATGTGTTATCTCTCCTTCACATATGAAGCACGTTCAGTTCTCAGCACATCATCATACGGCACGATCCGACACACACCCGACAAACGATAAGACTTTTTTTTTCACCGCACTTCCGAGATGTGACGTCACACTCAATTGCCAAATTAAGGAAGGACATAGGATAGGTGGTGAATGGAATTTGATATTTTATTTTATTTCGAATTACTTCAATTTTTTAATAATTTGGAAAATATCATCTGTAGTATATTTTGGTTTTGGCCGATCAATCTATCAGCTGTATGGAAGGAGCGCTCTCTGTTATCGGAAATAGGAGATATTGAACTCATAGATTGGCGCCTACTTTCAAAATTCTTTTGATTTAGGCTGTTTCTATTTTTATTGTAAAATATGCCGTGACAAGATATACAGGAATTGCTCGCTTAATATAATAGGATTCATGATTGAATATTCTGTTCATTGACTACATTGTTGAGAAGGATAGTGCTATCTGCTTTGTCGAATGATAGACAAGGATAGCAATACCAGTGAACAATGGCCAATATCAATGCTGATCAAATACTGCCATTATAACGTGGACCTATAGTGAGGACTACTCCAAATACTTTTAATGAAACTGTGAGTTGGTATTACTCCATTTGTCTCAGATTTTACGTGTATTTTTGTTTCTTCCTTAAATCATTATTAATCTGATTATTTGTTTTTCCTACAGTTACGTTGAAAAGTGGCCATTGCTGCACTGATTACAGAACGCAAAGAATCACTTTTCCACTCTAGTGCGGGAAAAATTTCTCTGCACTCCAGATTTGCAACATGGCAACGCAAAATACTTAGTAGGTTATATGGAGCAACAGTGCAGCAAAATCAAAATGAAGTTGGTAACAGTGACTGCTGTGGCTGCTGTAGTGAGCAGAGGTGCAACGAAGCACAACGCGCTAATTATTAGTATTAGATATTATAACCAAGGACAACATTTTTATTCAATTTGACAATAAATTAAGGTTTTTATCAATAATAAAATTACACAGAAAAACATTTGATGCATTTCAGGCAATTTTACCCATAATTACCCACTTTTCATATTCAATGGTAACTGTAGGAAAAACTTAATTCCTCTGCTGCACTCAACAAACCATTCCGCCCTCGCCTACGGCTCGGGCGTAAACGTTTCTTTCGGTGCAGCAAACTGTCACTTTGCGCACTAGTTGCACAAATAACTATTGTGTACAGTATGTTGCAAAATTAGCCCACAGAATATAAGGTACGGTACTTTACTATTTAGGATCATGAATAGTATAGTGCTGGAAGAAAAATAGCCTAGCAAAGTCAGAATGAGGTGAAATTGGACGTTTCAGAGAAAACAGTTTGTCGTATAAAAGAGGGCGTCGCGTCGCATTGCACCCCCCCATAAACTGACGCGTTTTTACAAGCTGAAAAAACACAGAATGAAGAAATCTCTGAATGCATTTGCATATACTCAAATACGGTCACTTAACAGGGCTAGGTGAAATAATTTTGGTGGCGTTCCCTTCTTTTTTCTTCCTTTTCTTCCCTTCTTCTTACAAATAATGCCCATTCTCCTCCCATATTTCTTCGTGAATTGTAATTAATTGAAACATAGCGTGCTTAAAATACTACGAGATTTGTAGAAGTTGTAACATTTCCTAGTTTGTTTGGTATTGCGGTATTTTTGTGTTTCTTTCCCAATGTGTCAATGTCACTTTTTGAGCAGTTTGTATGCAATGATGTTGACTGATTTCACCACAATAGACTGAGGTTTGAAGCATTTATGGAAAACTACACAACTTTTTGAGTTGGAGTCACTCCAACTTACGTTATAAGTCACATTACTTTCCTTGCCCTATTACCATAGGTAAGGAAAGTATTGCTTTCCGAAAAAATTAAGGTACCCCAATTTCTGTATTTCTATACGTTTCAAGTTCCTCCGAGTCTCTACAATTAATGTTCAGTAACATTTTCACCTAAAATTAAAAATAAGCTTAAAATTCGAGAAAATGTGTTTATCCAATTGCAAAGTGTTGGCAACTGTTGATTCTATTAAATGATTCACTATGAAGAGATAGCAGACCTCGTGGGTCTCCAGCGTTAATATTACATCAATAAACATATTTCAGCTACGGTGCCGTCTATAGAAGGCATTGACAAGACTAAGGATCGGCAACGTTGATCTCCTATCTTTCTTCACTGCTATTATAACGTGGATTTCACTCTAGTTATATTAACTTTTGAAGTATGAGAAAAATTAAGTAGATAATGAAAAGATTGAGTCAGAGAGACAAAATGAGAAATGAATTAGCAGGAGAGGAAGAGATATTTCTATTGACGTGTCAAGTATGACAGTTAATAGAAACTAGAAAGTAATTTTTGGACATTTTATTAATTTATCAAAATTTGGGAATGGAATAGATTTTGCCTTTTTCTCCTTCATAATCATATTCATATGATTTGTGATTCTGTCCACGAATAAATAAATGAATGAATAAATAAATAAATGAAGAATAGAATTCAATTGAGTAGTGAGACATGAGTATTGAAGTCAATAGACAATAGAAGTTCTATAGACGGTATATAGAAGGCATTGACAAGACTAAGGATCTCCAACGTTGATTTCCTATCTTTCTTTACTGCCATTATAACGAGGACCTCCCTATTTGTTGTTTATTTGCCAGCTGGATCGAATCTTTGAACAGTAGACTTGAGATGCGCGGGAACACTAGCGTCAGGTGATCAATTTTCATAAAGGCAAGGAAAGTTGTGTGAGTGCATCACACCAGAGTTTTTTATTTTCTCTCAACTTCGGCTGACGGCAGAAAATGCCAAGTTAAATGAACTTAGAACATTTATTGATTTCATCAAGAGATCCTCATAATTTATTTATTGTTTTGTCTTCTACGTATTATATAAATTTAATATAAATACTGCTATAATATTGTCATGTAAATAAAGTTATTTTCTCTCTCTCTTTCTTTCTTTCTTTGGATGGATCAAAGACTATTTTTCTTTTCCAAACATCATAGAGTTTGAGGGTGGGTGGGGGTACTCACAAACTCACAATCATGTGGTTGAGAGGCAAGGGTGTGCGTGCGAGAGAGAAAGATGGAAAGAGAGAGTGAGAGAGTGAGCTGCTGGTGGTAGGTGGTAGGTGACAAACGTGAGAGCTTTGCAGTCGAGACAGAGATGGAACGACACTGGCTGGGTTAGAACATCCAGTTACCTGTGCTGGCTACAAAATGCGATTGTTGTCAGGGATAGGATTGGCAGAGAAGCTGATTGAGGAGGAGAGAGGAGAAGAAGAAGGAAAGGAGGAGGAGATTGATTGATTGAGTACTTTATTTATGTAGATTACAATATATACTGGCTTATACACTTATATACAATAGCTTACAATACAGCAAAATTATAGATGAATTTACATAATATAGATTAACAAAATAATTATTGAACTGTATATGATATGAAAAAGCAATTTGTAATATAATAACTATAGATAATTATATTGTTATGCAACTACATAAATTGGCGGAGCTTTGGACATATCAATGTCCATTCTTCGGAAAGAATATTAAAAATATCCTCCCCACTAACTCTCTACCAAATAGGAGAAGGAGAAGACAAGCAGGAAAAGGCAAAGAATGTGGAGTAGATGAAAAAGAAGAACTAGAAGGAGAAATAGAACGAGAGGAATGAGATGTTGAAAGAGAAGGGTGACAGGGAACAAAATAGGATGAAGAAGGAAAGAAGGAGAAGAAGAAGAAATAGAAGGTAAAGGAGAAGAAGAGAATAACAAGACGAACAAGAGAAGGAGATGTAGATGGAGTAGAAAACGAATAAATAGGAGACGATGGAAATGAGTAAGAGAGAATGAATGGAAAAGAAGAATAAGGGACGGAGGAGAAGGAGAAGAAGGACAAGCAGAAGGAAGATAATGTGGAGAAGATGAAAAACAATAACTGGAAGGAGAAATAGAATAAGTGGGAGAAGAAGGAGGAGAAGGAGGGCGACGAGGAAGAGATTAAGCATTCAGATGAAGAAGAAAAGAGGAAGGAGAAGAAGAAAAACAACAGCAATGGATGGAGGAGGAGGAGGGGAAGACGAAGTGGAAGAAGGAGAAGAATGTGGAGAGGATGAAGAAGAAAAACTGGAAGGAGAAGAATGAGAAGGAGGGGGTCGAGAATGAGAATAAGATGGAGAAGAAAAGAGGAGGGGAAAGAAGAAGAATAAGGAGAAGAAGATGAATAAGAAAAGAGGAGGGGGAAGAAGTAGAAGAAGGAGAAGAAGAGGAAAAAGAAGAGGAAGAAGTGGGAGAAGAAGAAGGAAAAGAAGAAGAAGAAGGAGAAGAAGAAGAAGAAGAAGAATAAAAAGAAGAAGAAGAAGAGGAAAAAGAAGAGGAAGAAGAAGAAAAAAAGAAAAAGAGGAAGAAGAAAAAGAAGAAGAAGAAGAAGAAGAAGAGAAGAAGAAGAAGATGATGAAGGAGAAGAAGAGGAGGGAGGAGAAGTGGAAGGTGTATTACTAGGAGAAGGAGAGGGCAAAAAAGAAGAGGATAGAAGTCTTGCGGGCTGCGAAACGACAACGAAGTGAATACGAAATGTTGCCACAGTGCGACAACGAAACGGATTGTTCACTTCATCTGTTGAATACACGACAGGGTGGTTTGAATACGTTGAGAGATTGACAAGCCACGAGAAACCACCAGATTGAAAGTTGAGTGTGGCGAATATGTAGGCTGTCAGACACTTTCCACCGTATATTGAACGATGTAGAAAAATCTGGTGTGGTGCACTCACACAACTTTCTTTGCCGTTATGAAAATTGATCACCTGACGCTAGAGTTCCCGCGCATCTCAAGTCTACTATTCAAAGACTAGCCGTCAGGCTCGCTTCGCTTGCCATATCCATCTAGCCAGGGGGCTCCGCCCCCTGGACCCTCGACTGGATCGTCCAAGAATGAGATTAGCAGGCTCGCTTCGCTCGCCTGCATTTTTATCATGTTAGGACAATCCAGTTAGGGGTTCAGACTAAACGTCTGGCTAAACGGATATGGCGAGCGAAGCGAGCCTGACGGCTAGTAATATAATATTCCCAGGATTGAAGTAGCAGTGCCCAATCAATTTTTCCGCGATAAATGCATTTAAATCTTCAACTTGGTGCCAACCTAACAAAGTCAATTCAACTTAATGCCAACCTGACAAAATTATTAATTTAGTTGCCAGTTAACAACTGTTTCGAAGAGGTACTCTATCTAGATTATAGTTCTATAGTAACATATGATATGGAAATTTCAGTTATAATTAAGAGATTGGGAGAAGAAGAATATACATGGTAAAAGGCGAACTTCAAACCCTTAAAAACAACCCTTAGAGTTAAAATATTGCCAAAAGATTTCTTAGTGCGCCTCTAAAGGGCCAACTGAACATACCTACCAAATTTGAAGGTTTTTGGTCCGGTAGATTTTTAGTTATGCGAGTGAGTGAGTGAGTGAGTGAGTGAGTCAGTCAGTCAGTCAGTCAGTCAGTCAGTCAGTGAGTAAGTGCCATTTCGCTTTTACATATATAGATTCGTGCCAGCTGTTGACAGGGCAATAACGCTGGAGACACACGAGGTCTGCTATCTCTTCATAGTGAATCATTAAATAGAAACAACAGTTGCCAACAGTTTGCAATCGGCTAATCACATTTTCACGAATTTCGAGCTTATTTTTAATTTTAGGTGAAAATGTTACTGGGCATTAATTGTAGAGATTCTCATGCTCAATCTTTTCCATTCGAAATATTTTGTTTAAATTGTATCTGAAGCCTGATAATTGAGAATCTTAAATCAAACTTTGCATTGATGGGGCGGAGCTCCTGAAATTTTTACAGATATGAGACTTGTGGTAGTTGATAGAGCTTATCGATGACTATTTCAGGTATAGTTTTAATCAAAATCGTTGCAGCCGTTTTTGAGAAAATCGCGAAAAACCATTTTTTTGACAACTTATTCGCCATTTTAGCCGCCATCTTGAATTGCATTTGATCGAAAATGTTCGTGTCGGATCCTTAGAGTTTAAGGACCTTAAGTTTCAATTTTCAAGTCATTCCGTTATTTGGGAGATGAGATATCGTGTACACAGACGCACACACACACACACACACACACACACACACACACACACACACACACACACACACACACACACACACATTTAAAAAACCTCTATTTTGGACTCAGGGGACCTTGAAACGTATAGAAATTTAGAAATTGGGGTACCTTAATTTTTTTCGGAATGCAATATTTTCCTTACTTATGATAATAGGGCAAGGAAAGTAAAAATTGGAGTTGAGACTTGTTCGATTTATTGAATTTTTCTGAAATATTGTAATCTCTTCACAATTTCCCTGAAAAAAATTGGAAACTCCTTCCAATTACAAAAGAATTATCTGGAATAATGAAGGTGGAACTTTGACCTATACATTATATTTATATAAAAAGGAGAAGATGAAGAAGAAGAAAAAAAGAAAGAAGGAGAAGAAGAAGAAAAAAGAGGAAGTACGGAGAGGTAGAGGAGGTAGGGAAGAAGAAGAAGTGGAAGAAGTACGAGAAGATAGAGGAGGAAGAGAAGATGTACGAGAAGGGAGTGGAGGGAGAAAAGAAGAAGAAGTAGAAGAAGTACGAGAAGGTATAGAAGGGGAGGAATGAGAATAAGAATTCGATATCAATTCCAATTCAATTCAAAATTCAGTTATTTTGCACAAATAAATGAGAAGAAGAAGAAGGAGAAGAAGAACAACGAGTAGGAGAAGAATTAGTTGGAAAAAAGTGAGAGATGGAAAAGTAGGACAAGGATGAGAAGAAGCAGAAGAAGAAAAAAGAATGGGTGATGGGAAAGAAAAAGGAGAAAAGAAGAAGAAGAAGAAGAAGAATAAAAAGAAGAAGAAGAAGGAGAAGAAGAAGAAGGAGGAGGAGAAGAAGAAGAAGAAGAAGAAGAAGAAGAAGAAGAAGAAGAAGAAGAAGAAGAAGAAGGAAAAGTGGAAAAAAGTGGAGAAGAAGGTGGAGAAGAGAAAAATGGAGAATAAGGAGAGAAAATAAGAAGTAAATAGATGAAGGAGAATTAGTTGTAAGAAAGGTGGAATGGAAATGAGAATTTGAAGAAGAATAAGAAGGGCTAGCCTAGTTGGCATAGAAGAAGAAGAGGTACAAGAGGAGGAAAATAAGTACTTGCATAATAAGTAGTTGAAGGAGTAGAGTAGTGTGTCTCTCTATAGGTCATTAGGAGAATACATCTCATAATTTATTTATTTTATACATTGATAATCACAATATCATCCTCAAATCATTACAAATTATTGGGAAAGAGACAACAGGCTTGAAGCTCAAAATTGTTCCTTGCCCAAATTTGGATAGAATTTGCCAAAAGTAGGTGATGTTTATCATTTCATAAGTTTTGTCCAGTTTATTGATTCAAAATAAACTAGGAGTTTGGAATTCAGATATGTTAGAAACCAAACTGGATAAAAATATTCCACTAAATCATCACTGATAACTGGGAAATACTGTATTAATTATTGAAAGATTTTAAAACTTGATGATGAAGTCAATTTACTTTTAATACCTGGTATTATGAACTTCAAAATAATTCATTCTTCATTAACAATCTACATCATTTTATAAACGTCTCCTGTTTGCTACAGATGAAGAATACCTTGTAAATTGAACTAAATTCACTCTCTCACTCCAAATGACTCCATCTCTTCTCATTGGTGTGTCCAAGTCGACTTGAAGTTAGTCTCTTGAGAGCGCCTGGAAGGAAGCCAGCCGCTAATAGTTATTTGGCCTTCCATGATGAACTGTGGGGCCGGACTTGGCCTGCCATGATGAAGTGTGGAGCCGACTCGATCCATTTCCTTGATCCAACTTTGCAAACTGTGATCCAACTGAGTTTGACCTCTGCCACTTGCTCTACAAACCAATCATGTCTCCATGTCTCCCGGTTGAGAAACGAAGATCGTTTGGGAATTTCAACTACGGTACTTGAAAACAATAAAGTCACCAAATCTACTCTTACTTAAACAAGAAGGTAGTAAAGAATCGGCAACTCTGTCCTCCTATCTTTCTCCACTGCCTTTATGGAGTGGATAGGAAAACTGTTTGAAGAGAATGAAGTGACTTGATAATAATGTATAACAATAAATATCGGGCCACCGAGCTTCGCTAGTTATTGATAAACAGAACACAATTCTTTAAAATGATTGGAGAAGGACTAAGGCTAGTTTCACACTTACTTTCGGTTCGTTTCGTTTTCGGCAAATTCCGATAAGTGTGAAACGATGATTCGGTTTGAATTCGGTACCGAATAGAAACCGCATAGAACCGAACGCCCACTTGACTCCAATAAATTCCATCAGGTTTCAATTCGTTGCTAGCGAGAGGCTACTTTCACACACTTTCGGTTCGGTTCGTTTCGTTTTCGGAAAATTCCGATAAGTGTGAAATGGTAATTCGGTTTGAATTCGGTACCGAATAGAAACCGCATATCACCGAACGCCCCCTCGACACGAATAGGTTTCTTCATATTCGAATTCGTTGCTAGGGAAACAGGAAAAAACAAAGTCTTTTACAAACACTTGCCTTTTTTGTTTTTATCTTAGAAGCATTCATCAAAGTCGTCCCCCCCGGAGATCTGATTGGGGGACTTGAGACTCCGGACAATTTGATTTTGATGCCTGCCATCATGATTTTACTAGGGCAAATCACATTGATCTTTAATGTAGCGGTCGCCCGTTGCCATCTACATCCTTATGCCGTTTACCATTTAAACTGGTTTATCCGCCTTTGGGGCCGATTTCTCAACCCCAGGACAAAAGGATGCCCTTCCCCTGCTGGTACATCCACCCGAAGCTGTTCTCCAGCAGAGGTCGCTTTAGCCGACGATTGCTCGGCCTCCTTAGTCGCCTCTTACGACAGGCATAGAGTTACCATGGGAGTATTCTCACCCACCCCCTCCCACAGGGGAATGGGTAAGAAACTGCAACTCATTGGTGAAATCAAGGAGCGCAAATTAAGGTACCTGGGTCACATAATGAGAGGACACAAGTATGGAATATTGCACCTCATTTATGCAAGACAAAATAACAGGTAGGAGGTCCGTGGGGCGAAGAAGGATATCTTGGTTGCGCAATTTAAGGGATTGGTTCAAGTGCACTTCAAATGAACTTTTCAAGTCAGCTGCAAGCAGGGTGAAAATCGCCATCATGATAGCCAACCTCCGCCATGGAGACGGCACATGAAGAAGAAGAAGAAGCCTTTTTTGCTCTTATTTTAACCTGATACTGCGATTATTTGTTTCAAAATTTTCCACGTCAAAATCATATGTTCAATTCATTTCTATCAGTTCACAGAACATTAAATGTTCTCTCAATGAATAGTTCTCTAGAAAAATATGAAAGATATAAAATTAATACTCAGGGAGAATTTTTATTTTTCCACGAATGTTACGAATGATTTCATCAATGGAGAGAAGATATGAAGTTTATATACCATTTGTTTCATAACAAGGAACAAATTTTCAATTTAAAAAAATAATCTCTCGGAACATCCATAATTACCATAATCAAAAAGAAACTATTCAAATAATTCACAATTTTTAATTAGCATTAAAATGTTGTTGCTCAAGAAAATAACATCTTACAATTCAACACCAGCTGTTATATTAAAATATACCAACATGAACTGTGAATATCCAAACACAGCTGTGATTGAGAAGAAAATAACTAATTAGAACCGTACGAATTAAAACCTGACATGTAAGAAAACCTCATTCGTTTTCGGTAACGTACCGAGCCGAACCGAAAACTTACAGAACCGAATGAAACCGAATACGTGTGAAGCTAGCCTAACAGGCACAGCCCAAAACTGTTTCTTTCCCAAATTTCGATTTATACACTATAAAAATTCCAAAAAGTAGGTTATGTTCCATACACTTGAATTCAGGTTATCTTGGTTATCAGACCAGCGCGTTATCACTTACTTCAACGAGTCACCGAAATATTTATGGTATTTCTATGGTATTAGTAGTAGTAACATATGTAATGTATTTATGATGTGATGTTTATGACTTGTGTTAATATTGTATTTATATACGATGCATAACATAAAAATAAAATTGAATTGAATTGAAAAATCTCCACTGCAATTATAACGTGAACCTCACTATAATAATCTAAAATGAAGATCCTTTATAGTTCAATAATAATATCGGGGCACCGAGCTTCACTCGTTATTTTATTTTTTATTGAAAAACAGAACACAATTCTCTAAAATGATTGTGCTTATATTTTACAGCTGGCTATACATCAACTTATGAATTTCGGGGATGCGATATTTTGATTCTTCACATACTCACTTGCTCACTCACTTTTTTAATATCCACAACAGTTTCAGCCAAGGATGAATTATCCTTTTAATGTCGTTCAGCGAGTTTTCCCAAGGGTCTCATCCCAGTGCAATCGAATCTTTATATCATAAACCTACTATGTTCCAAATTTTGTGAAAATCGTTAGAGCCGTTTTCGAGATCCGTTTATCATAAATAGCCAGATAGAAAAATAGCCAGATATGAGAATAACCAGACATAAGAATAACCAGATATATAAATAGCCAGATATATAAATACAGAAATTGCTCGCTTAATATAATAGGATATGATTGAATGATTGACCGAGAGAAGTGAGGTCTTAAGGTGCGTACAGACTTTCGCTCTGCTCCGCAACCGAACGTCACTCCAGCAGAGCGATTGATGATCGACCGGCGAGCAACAGTGGTTCGACCGGGGAACGCGAGAAGATCTAACATCTTCCGTAACGTTCATGATGGGTGCGTGGGAGGAGCGACTGTCGTTCGATGGTGGTACGAGGGCGGTATGAGGGAGGAGCGTGCTCGGTGCGGGTTGGAAACGCGAATATGTGTACGCAGCTTAAGATTCAAGTCGACGGTTCGGCATTTTTACTTAATGTAATAGGATATGATTGAATGATTGACCGAGGGAAGTGAGGTCTAAGATTCAAGTCGACGGTTCGGCATTTCTCTTAATGTTCAAATGTTTGAATGTTCAAATGTTTATATGTTTATATGTTGCGCATTTACGGCAAAACGCGGTAATAGATTTTCATGAAATTTGACAGATATGTTCCTTTTTTAATTGCGCGTCGACGTATATTCAAGGTTTTTGGAAATTTTGCATTTCATGGATAATATAAAAGGAATATAAAAGGAAAAAGGAGCCTCCTTCATACGCCAATATTAGAGTAAAAATCGAATATAATCATAAAACAATCTTAATATAAAATTATAATATTAATATAATATTATATAATATAAATATAATATTAATATAATCTAATATAAAATCTAATCTTATAGAATCATTCATCATAGATCAGCTGACAAGTGATCACACAGATGTGTGGAGAAGCCAGTCTATTGCTGTATTTTCAATCAGGTACTTGTGGATGAAAATACTGCATGAGGTCTACTGTTCACAGAACTACTAGTATATTATACACATGACCAAACCAACCATTCATCTAATAAATTCACCCACCTGACTAGCAATCCAAAACTCTATTCTCCCGGACAATACCGATTAGAAATTTTCACCCTTTGTTCCAATGTAATTCCAGGTACCTTTGTTTAGAACACGGAGATCGATAGAGTTATTCTCCGGGGATTCAATTGGGCGGAAAAAAGAGTTTTCTGAAAATCTACAGTCGTTTAGTGCAGTGAGGGAACTGGTTGGTGTATTGTGCTGAACTTGTGTATGGAATGAATTTGCATATTCCACGCTGTAACTCGGCTGAATCGATTTTGATTAACTCACACAATCTGTAGATGGGACAAAAGGTTGAATATGATGATTTTTCGTTGTTCAGTATTCTATAACACATGGAATTCACAATGTAGATTTCACAAATACATGAAAGAAAACTTATATTGAAATATATGAATCCTAGAGTTGAATGCTTGAAAATGTTCTTCTTCTTCTTCTTATTCTTCTCCTCCTCCTCCTTCTCCTTCTCCTTCTTCTTCTTCTTTTTCTCCTTCTTCTTTTTCTTCTTCTTCTTCTTCTTCTTCTTCTTCTTCTTCTTTTCTTCTCCTTCTTCTACTTCTTCATCATCATCATCTCATCATCATCATCATCATCATCTCATCATCATCATCATCATCATAATCATCATCATCATCATCTTCTTCTCTTCTTCTTCTTCTTCTTCTTCTTCTTCTTCTTCTTCTCTTCTTCTTCTTCTTTTCTTCTCCTTCTTCTTCTTTTCTCTTCTTCTTCTTATTCTTTTTCTTCTCCTCTTCTACTTCTTCATCATCATCATCATCTCATCATCATCATCATCATAATCATCATCATCATCTCTTCTTCTCGTCTTCTTCTTCTTCTTCTTCTCTTCTCTTCTCTTCTTCTTCTCCTTCTTCTCCTTCTCTCCTTCTTCTTCTTCTTCTTCTTCTTCTTCTGTATTCTTTTTTCTTCTCCTTCTTCTACTTCTATCATCATCATCATCATCATCATCTTCTTCTTCTTCTTCTTCTTCTTCTTCTTCTTCTTCTTCTTCTTCTTCTTCTTCTTCTTCGTCTTCTTCTTCTTCTTCGTCTTCTTCTTCTTCTTCTTCTCCACTTCTGTTAGGAGTTCTGTATGGGTTCATCTCCATATAATATAACCACAGAAAAGGTTACTGTAATGAAATTCTTCATGAATTCAACCCACAGAGTATTTATGGGGATGATCATGATGTGATAGCTATCCATCTTCATTATATCATGAAGGAAGGAATTATTTTATACATGTACGGGATAGGAAAATCACGTTTGTGGCATTATCAGTGTTATGAACTAATGAACTGATCAAATTGAAATTTATTTATTTATTTATTTATTCCATTGGCATTACAGATCATAATTATAATAAATATAATATGATTGGGAAAAGACAACAGGCATAGCCCAAAACTGTCTTTCTCCAAAATTTTACAAAATGAAAGTTTCAAAAAAGAATAAGGTTAGATTTCACTTTCACTTCACAAAGTCCAATTCCACTTCCATTCAAAACTAGTGACTAAACTAAAAATTTTGAATTTTGATATTTAAAAACTGATTAAAAACAAAAATATTTCACTCAAATCTCTACAGATTGAAAATTTTCGAGTAATTTTGCAAAATTTTGAGCCAGAAAAGAAACACAATTTTCTCATTAAGATTCTAAATTTGTTGAGAATGGTTATGAACTATGGTGAAGTTAACGTTATAATGGAATTGGAGAAAGATTAGATTAGATTAGATTTCTTTATTTATGTATGTTACAATATTTACTGGCTTATACACTAATTTAAATTAAATGAAGATAATGCTAGTTATTCAACGAATTCCACAAAGTATAAATAATTAATCAATGAGAGTAAATATAGAATGCAATTAGAATAAAGATAATATAATAATGCGATGTAGCTTCATAAATCGGGGGTGTTTCAACAAATAATATTGTCGATTCTTGTCGAAGGATAAAATATCTTTCTCATTAACACACGACCGGGTGTCATGTGAAGATAGGAGATCAACGTTGCCAATCCTCTGTCTTGTCAATGCCTTCTATAGACGGTATCTGATACAGGTTTATTGATGTATTATCAACTGTTCATTCTCGTTTGAAATAATCGAATACATTTCATCAAACAATAAATTATATTTTCCAATAATTTTATAATGAATTTTCATGATTCAGATGATGATTAGTTATCAATTCTACATTGCTAGAAGACGATCTGGCAACAGAGCATTGATTGATTGATTGATTGAGTACTTTATTTATGTAGATTACAATATATACTGTCTTATACACTTATATACAATAGCTTACAATACAGCAAAATTATAGATGAATTTACATGATATAGACTAAGAAAATAATTATTGAACTGAACTGTATGATATGAAAAAGCAATTTGTAATATAATAACTATAGATAATAATTATATTGTTATGCATCTTCATAAATTGGCGGAGCTTTGGACATATCAATGTCCATTCTTCGGAAAGAATATTAAAAATATTCTTCCCACTAGCTCTCTACCGAAAAGAGAGCAAAGAGAGAAAGAGATAACGCTTTGTTGAATGATAGACAAGGATAGCAACACCATTGCTAATCAAACACTGTCATTATCATGTGGACCACACTATAGCTTGAGAAATGAGAACTGATGTATATCGTTGCATTTTATTCATACATTTATTCATTTAATTCAACAGAGACAAACAAACATAATCATAAATTGATAGGGAATGAAAAAAAAGATTGCATTGTGAGAACATTAAAATATTTGGTGATTTGGTTCATTTAAACTTATAGAAACCTTATTGAATGTTTCGTCATTGATAGTTTTTTTCATCAATTTCTGTTGAAACTAAACGTGTCTGACGTCATAATTAAAATAGACAAAACGTAGAAGATAGCAAACTTGAAGTGAAGGAAAAATAGAGTCATTTCAGAGCGACACAGGAACAAAGTCTGCAAGGTCATGAGAGTTTGAGACTTGGAAAATTGCCATCAGCCTTCCAGCAGATAAATGGAACAAAAGTTGGGGCACAGTTACTCCAATTCGGATTAGGGAAAAAGAAAAGCGTTTTTTCCCAAGAACAGGGCTGGCAATCAATTACAAGAACGAGCGAGAAGAAAATTAACAGCCGAAAACATTCCTGGAAACCTCTGTTATAATTTGCTGCTTTAAGGGAATATCTATTTCTATTCTCCTTTCTCACTCTCTTTCAGTCTCTCTCTCACCCTCTCTCTCTCTCTTCTCTTCTTTAAAGGGAAACTGGACGAAAAAAATAATTAATTCCTCAGAAGAAAATCCTATTAACGACCAAGACTTCATTCTACAATACCGAGGATCTATTGTTCCAACAAAATTTTATTCTCATTGAAGACAATTTTCTGCGAACAGGAATATCGAATTATAATGCTGAAAATTAGCAAATTAATTGTAGTGGTAAATTAATAAGTAATTGAATGATTATTATATTACAATATTAGATGAGAACGACTTATTGATTTATTGATTCATATAATAAATAGTTCATGATGAGGAGAGAAAAAATAAGGTAACCTTGAGATATTCCTCTCCCAAATTTAGATAAGGTTATACATAGTCCGAAATAGTTACTTGATAATAAAAGTAACACTTGAATTAATTATAAAACTTTTAGATACTAGTTTTTATTGTTACACCATTATTATCAGCCTCCAATGAACTACTCAATAATATTATAAGTATCACTAGTATTCATCAAAACAATTCAAGATAATAGTTTTTGTTGTTACACCAGTGAACTCTAGATTTCGTGTTTATTTTCTGGCTCAAAATGTTGTAAAATTACTGAAAAATTTCTAATTCGTAGAGATTTGAGTGGAATACTTTTGTTGTTAATTAGTTTTAAAATATCAAAATTTAAAATTTTTAGTTTAGTCATTAGTTTTGAAGTGTAAATTTATTGGACTTTTTGAAGTGAAAAGTGAAATCTAACCTCATTCTTTTTTGAAACTTTTATTTGTAAAAATTTGGGAAAAGACAGTTTTGGGCTATGCCTGTTGTCTTCTTCCAATCATATTTCAATTATGAATTGTGATTGTGAATAAAAAAAAAATAAATGAAAATTTTGAATATTGGTGATATCAACAATATATAGTATGTTTTTTTGGTCCTTCAAAATTATATCTTTAATATATGAATGTTTCCTATTCTATTGATAATAATGTGAAATATTCTTCAATGTTTGGTTATGAAGCATCTAAATTTAAAAATCTATTTTGAAATAATCAAGGACTGAAACTTTTGTGAAGTGAACAACTACAAGACTAAACCTATTTCGGACTATGTGTAACCTTATCTAAATTTGGGAGAGGAATAGCACAAGGTTAACTTATTTTTTCTTTCCTTATCATTTGATGATGTACTTACTGTATTAATCAATAGAGGATAAAGAATGAAGTCGATTTTTCATCAGATATGAATATTTTCCACAATATCACATTCACAACAGAAGAGGAGAAGTCAAAAGAGGAGGAAGACGATATTCTTTTGGGAAGGAAAGTATATGTAATATGTATAGATATGATGTGCTTATCCGGGTGAAGTTAGTAGTGATTTGGTTTTTTGTAGTAATATGGATGCAAATCTCAGTTTTAAGTGAGATTGATCAGTTGTTGGTTTAAACTAGGGATGCAACACATTATATTTTGCGTTTATATTTCCATGAAAATGAACTTATAGATTAAACGTGGATGATGTATGTATATGGGCTTATAACAAGTGATACTTATTCAGCAGGTGATTAGTAATTGCTCAATTATCTGGCAGAATCAATTCAATGAATACAAAGAGCTTGAAAGGAGTCTTTTGATACGAAAGAGACCTTGTTTACGGAGAACTTATACCCCGTCCCCACCCATTAAAAGTTGGTATTTGACAGCCAACAAAAAAACCCGAGTATCAATATTTGGAATCGAGCCATTCCAAAGCGTTGCTTCGCTTCTCCACGAATGGCTGGGATTGTCTAAATAATTCAGCCCTTCTAAAGGACTCCGAGTCGTATATCTCAATCTGCAGTGATCGCTGCTACGTCGACATTTAACCTCATTTGAAACGGTGTGTTTAACTTTTGCTCTGAAATGGTCTACAACATTCGGACGCTGCTGGGGGATATGAATCTGAAATACAACATGGCAATACTGTTGGGGGATATGAACAATTTCCTGTACATAAATGGTTGGCGGTGAGCATCCCGCTATTTACTAATGCCACCATCATGATTCTCCGCCTCTCTCATAACTCATGTTATTTATTCCACTCTATCAAACTTACAAAGTGAGGTCCACGTTTTGATGGCAGTTGAGAACAGTGTTGCCGATTCTCTGTCTTGCTACTGCCTTGTACAGAGGATAGCTGATACCGGTACCTCTTCTTCAGCTTCAATCATTCAATTGGTAGACAGCTTTCCATCGTTTTCTGTCCAGAGCTATTGAATTGAATTGAATTGAATTGAATTGAATTGAATTTATTTCGCCAAAAAAGCACATTACATCATTAAAATAAAGTGAAACAAAATGAACATTCAACTATACAAAGCAGAAACAAAATTATAAATTATGCTAAATACTTATGTACAATAGATTGAGTAAATAACTTAATAAATAAACTTGACATAGTACAGTAGTAGAAGTAAAATGAAATGTTCAGTTAACTCCATTGTAAAAGCAATTTTTCCTTTTTGGCACTGCCAACATAAGTAACACTTTTGTTGGCAGTGAGTTGTAGTTCATTCACACTATTTGCTATGCAGTGACAATGATTTCGAAATACGAAAGTACATAAAAGGAGATGTAAAAATAAAAAGAAAAGAGGAAAAGTTAGCTGAAAGTCGATGTAGGGACATCGATTACTTTTCATTTGGATATAGCTCTGGATCCCTACATCTTTGATTTAGTATCCTCTGGTTACTAAAATTTCCGAAGGATACCGGTATATCTGGAGTATTATTAACAGTTCATTCTTAAGATCACTTTACTTATATGAGCTACTTCTGATGAAATTAATAAAAACAATATAAAAACCTGTTGTACCCTTTATTAAAAGCTTTAAATTATTTAAAAATAGTTTCGACCATAGGTAATTTCCATTTTTTTCATTAATCTGTTCACTCATGTTTGAAATAATCAATTACAGTTGATTCGTCAAGAAAAATAATATTATATTTCTCAATGATTGATGATAAAGGCTCATGACTCAAAATGGATGTATTGTGAAAATGGATTATACTCCTTCATTGGTCACGATCTGCCAACGTTGCTCAATGATTAATAATGAATTATCATTATTGAAATTGAATATTTTGTAGATGAATTATTCATATAATATAGTTTTCTATAAAGTGAGAAGTTTTTAGCTCAAAAATTTCTAGTTTCATTCAAAATTTAGACTTTTTGAATAATTATTTAGTTACTGTTCTAGATTTTTTAATTTCAGATTCTAATAGTATCTATTAGATTCAAAATTTGCTCGTTTATCTGAGTATTGAAGAGTGTAAATTGTATTTTGAAAAGTGAAAGTGACATAACCAACATTTTGATTTGGACAGTATAGTATAAATTGGAAATGGGACAGTTTTGGGCATGAGCCTGTTGTGCCTTTCCTCATGTTAAGTATTTGTACACAATGTAAATAAATAACTAAATGAATAACTGAATAACTAAATAATATTTCGATATTGGTCACGATCTGCCAATGTTGCTGAGCTATAAGATGATAGCGCTATCTGCTTTGTCGAATGATAGACAAGAATAGCAACACCAATGTAGATAAAATACTGCCATTATAACGTGGACCTCACTATAATGGCGGAAAACTAGACTTTGAAACTGGAGTGGAAGGGAATTGTATGTGTGTCTTCGAGTCTTTATGATTTTCAAGCAAAAATCACCCCATAAGCCATGTTCACACTGAACAAATGTTCGATAAACATGTTTGTTGAAAACGTTTGGACAAATTTTATTATGTTTGGCAAACAATGTTTGCCCGTGGCCAGTGTGTACGAGTCACCAAACAAAATATTTGTGAGTGGAAAGTAGAGGTTTTATGTTGACAGCTGTCAACACTAAGAATGTTTGGAAGAACAGTCATTTTTAGTTTGACAAACAATGATTGTCCAAACTTTTTAAGATGTTTGTCCCTGAGCCCCTCAACAAACATGTTTGCTGAACATATATGTCCAACATTTGTTCAGTGCGGACACGGCTTTACATTCTTTGGATCACCCAGACTTAGATTAGGTTAGGTTAGGTTAAGTTAGGTTAGGTTAGGTTAGGTTAGGTTAGGTTAGAATAGGTTAGGTTAGGTTAGGTAACCTAAGTCATAGAAATCCATTCAAAATTCAATTCAAGAATCAAAGTAAGAATGTAGAATTTATATAAGTGGCGTGGTTCTGAAAGAGAATCACCTCTTGCGCCTAAGGTACGATTTCGAAGCTATTTAGTATTCAGAGGAAGCTCTCTTCTGTCGATTGTAGAAGCGATAAGGAACGACCACTACATTACCTTCGGTTAGGGATATTTTACAAGTGTAAAAGGCGCTGTGGAAAGGAAATAGGTTATTTCTGTCGTAAACCTCAAGCCTGGCTCCTCGATCTCTCTGGATAATCACTAGGTTATAGATGTGAAATATTTCTTCTATGTTCAGTTTCGAAGCATCTACATTTGTGAAAATACTTGAGTACTGAAAACTTTGTGAATTGAAGAGCTACAAGACTTAATCTATTTCGGATTATGTAATAACTGAATTTGGGAGAGGAATAGCACAAGGATACCTTATTTTTCCTCTCCCTATCATTTTGATGATGTACTTATTGTATAAATGAATTAAGATGGACCGTTAACGTGCACTTGTTCTTCCAGAAATACAGAAATTTTGAATGAAAAATACTAAGAAATTGTCAAAAAACCACTGATTTATTGATAATTAGAAAGACCGGTTTCGGTTATTACACCATTGTCAATCTCATAAACTCTATCAGTTTATCAGAGATTGACAATGGTGTAATAACCGAAACCGGCCTTTCTAATTATCAATAAATCAGTGGTTTTTTGACAATTTCTTAGTATTTTTCATTCAATATGAATAATTACCACAATATCAACTTCTCAACTACACAAAATATACAGAAATTCAACTTTAATGCAGATATTATATGAAGATATACGGACGTCTGTGTGGGAAAACACCTGGGGAGGGATTTTCTTTCAGTCTCTCTGCAGACGTCTACAGACTTCTGTCTTCTGCTGTGTACGTTCGCTTTCAATCATATCAAATTATGATCTCTGAATTGAGCTCGAAAAAACACAATCCTAAATCGTTAGGATCCTGGTCCTGTGACTGACAGTTATGAAATTAGGCATTGATACCAGTGATACTAACTCTCTAAATCTTTCATCCTATCTCAAAAAAATCTGGTGTGGCGCACTTACACAAGTTTCCTTGCCGTTATGAAAATTGATCACCTGACGCTAGTGTTCCCGCGCATCAAAAGTCTACTACTATTCAAATTTCAAAGATCTGAGCCAGCTGGTGTCAAGACAATAACGCTGGAAACACACAAGGTCTGCTATCTTATCATAGTGAATGATTTAATAGAATCAACAGTTGCCAAGAGTTTGCAATTGAAATAATCACATTTTCTCGAATTTCGAGCTTATTTTCAATTTTAGGTGGAAATGTAACTGAACATTATTTGTAGAGATTTCTATGCTCAATTTTTTCCATTTTTCGTTTGAATTTGTATCTGAAGCCCGATAGTTGGGAATCTAAAATCAAACTTTGCATAGATGGGGCGTAGCTCCTGAAATTTTTAAAGATATAGGACTTGTGGCAGTTGATAGAGCTTATCAATGACTATTTTAGGTATGAATTTGATCAAAATCGATGAAGTCGTTTTCGAGAAAATCGCGGAAACCCCTGTTTTTGACAACATTTTTGCCATTTTAGCCGCCATCTTTGATTGAATTTGATCGAAATTGTTCGTGTCGGATCCTTATATTGTAATGACCTTAAGTTCCAAATTTCAAGTCATTCCGTTAATTTGGAGATGAGATATCGTGTACACAGACGCACATACACTCATACACACACACATACATACAGACCAATACCCAAAAACCACTTTTTTGGACTCAGGGGACCTTGAAACGTATAGAAATTTACAAAATTTGGGTACCTTAATTTTTTTCGGAAAGCAATACTTTTCTCACCTATGATAATAGGGCAAGGAAAGTAGAAACTTGACAATTATTATATTATTTCTTTGTGCATTTATATTTTGTTTATCAAATATTTGGATTATTGATATAATTCAAAATCCATAGGTTATTATCCATCAACAGAATTGTATCATTTTTGTACTGTCATTAAATTAAAAAAATGTATTTCTTATTTTTAAAACTCGTGGCTGGAGCTCAAGGCTTATTGAGCTTCAAGTCAACTTGAAAATGTGACCGGTGTGGTCACGAAACCATGATGGAGTACCAAATAAAACTTTGAAGAATTTGACAACATATATTTGTTTTTATTCAACTCAAGGCTTCGCCATAAACTATTGTATTTTATGATTATTTTTATTTGTAGAAATATTTCTCATAATTGAAAAAATAACTGTTGATGTGATTTCCTTTTTTGATGAGATGTCTCTTTTCTCCTCCACTATTTCTTGTCTCTCACTACTCCTTTCTCTTTTTGTCTTACTCCTCTTTCTACTTCTCCTCTCTCTGAACTTCTTTTAATTCTGTAAAATGTTACGAAATATTGTTGTGGAGTTTCCTAGTGGCAACTCAGTGAAATTATATCACTATAAATAGTAATACCATAGAGAAACGATAGCGTAAGTAGATATCCCATAGTATAGGGCGTTTATGTCGCAACTTTTACTGTTATCTCAAGCCGATTACTGTCGATTATTGTCAATTTTTACTGTTTTGTTGGGGTGGGAGTGTATGAACGGCACAATATGAGAGACTATCAGCGTCATAAAGCTTCACGGGAAAGAACTACGTGGGCTATCGGCTTGAGATAACAGTAAAAGTTGCGACATAAACGCCCTATACCATGGGATATCTACTTATGCTATCGTTTCTCTATGGTAATACTGAGTTTCCATACAAATTTGCGGGTTATCGATGAAGCATTGTGTGCATATCTGCTCCATAACATCATCTGCTTCCCTAGAATATAATATACAGTACAGATACTACAGTAGCGGATGATTATAGATATGAATACAATAATCTGACAATTCCCCAGACAATAAACTGTGACACAAAATGAACTGAAGTAAACTAAACTGAACTAAGACACACAATAAACTTCGTTTGACGTGTGAGGCTCTTTGAACCTTTGGATCCTTGGAACTTTTGAATCCTTCAAACCAAACTAAAATAGCCCACTAAAGCTATTGCAGACGTACTAGGAACTGATGAAAACAATATAAAAACTTGTAGTACCCTCAATTATTAAAAAGCATTAAAAAAAGCAGTAAATTCAAATTCAGAATCTACATATGAAGAACATTTAATAGCCACAGGACACAGTCACAAAAATATACAGACAGATATCAAAATCCTACACATTGTACAAAAAGGCCAGAGACTAAACACACTAGAACAATACGAAATTTTTAAACACCTCCACTATGACAAATCCAACTTATTGAATGATCAACTTAACTTCAAATCAAATGTAATATTTTCCCACATTTTTGCCACACAGTCCAACCCATAAGAGGAAGCGCCCCTGGTGTCAGGCTGATGAAGCTCCTCTTCAGGAGTGAAATGCATTCCTCAACACTCCAACAAAAGTAAGTGTTTTTCAATTATTTACTAGTAACACAGTGTCAGAACTTCAACAAAGTTAATTATTAAAACTTTAAAATATTTCAAGGAATAGTTTCGATCATAACTTAGGTCATTTTCAAGTTAAAAATAGTGATGGCTGAAATTGGTCGTTGAAATATTTTAAAGTTTTCAATAATAAAGGGTACTACAAGTTTTTATATTGTTTTTACTTTCCTTACCCTATTACAATAGGTAAGGAAAGTATTGCTTTCTGAAAAAAATTAAGGTACCCCAATTTCTAAATTTCTATACGTTTCAAGGTCCCCTGGGTCCAAAAAAGTGGTTTTTGGGTATTGGTCTGTAAGTGTATGTGTATGTGTGTGTGTGTGTGTGTGTGTGTGTGTGTGTGTGTGTGTGTGTGTGTGTGTGTGTGTGTTGTGTGTGTGGTGTGTGGTGTGTGTGTGTGTGTGTGCGTGCGTGTGTGTGTGTGTGTGTGTGTGTGTGTGTGTGTGTGGTGTGTGTGTGTGTGTGTGTGTGTGTGTGTATGAGTGTATGTGTGTCTGTGTAAACGATATCTCATCTCCCAATTAACAGAATGACATGAAATTTGAAACATGAGGTCGTTAGACTATAAGGATCCGACACGAACAATTTCGATCAAAAGCAATTCAAGATGGCGGCTAAAATGGCGAAAATGCTGTTAAAAATAGGGTTTTTCTCGAAAATGGTTTCAACGATTTTGATCAAATTTATACCTTAAATAGTCATTGATAAGCTATATCAACTGCCGCAAGTCCCATATCTGTAAAAATGTCAGGAACACCGCCCCATCTATGCAAAGTTTGATTTTAGATTTTCAATTTTCAGGTATCAGATATAATTTAAACGAAAAATCCGAGTGGAAAAGATCGAGCATTAAAAACTCTTCAATTAATGTCTGGTAACATTTTCACCTAAAATTGAAAATAAGCTAGAAATTTGAGAAAATGTGGTTATTCAATTGCAAACTGTTGGCAACTGTTGATTCTATTAAATCATTCACTATGAAGAAATAGCAGATCTCGTGTGTATCCAGCGTTATTGTCCTGTCATCAGCTGGCTCAGATCTTTGAATAGTAGACTCTTGAGATGCGCGGAAACACTAGCGTCAGGTGATCAATTTTCATAACGTCAAGGAAAGTTGTGTGAGTGCGCCACACCAGATTTTGATTAGTTTGTACAAAAGTAACCCTTATAGGTGAAGTGTTTTTTTTTTGGTATTATAAACTGTATAATTGTTATAGATTCTAGAAGGTATTTTGGAAGGAAGGTAGTAGATCTTTCATTTATTATTGAATAGGGGATGGTAAATATAGGATAGAGGATGAAGTATCTGGGTTAATAAATTTAATTGACCGAGCGGAGTGAGATCTAAGATTCAAGTCGACGGTTGGCATTTCTCTTAATGTTTAAATGTTTATATGTTGCGCATTTACGGCGAAACACGGTAATAGATTTTCATGAAATTTGACAGGTATATTCCTTTTTTGATTGCTCGTCGACTTATATACAAGGTTTTTGGAAATTTCGCATTTCAAGGATAATATAAAAGGAAAAAGGAGCCTCCTTCATACGCCAATATTATCGTGAAGATCAGACTATAGAATAATTATTCATCATAAATCAGCTGACAAGTGATTACACAGATGTGTGGAGAAGCCAGTCTATTGCTGTATTTCCATAAGGTCTATAGTTTCAATCAGGTACTTGTGGATGAGAGTATTGCGTGAGGTCTACTGTTCACAGAACTACTAGTAGAAAAGCATCAGGTGTTCTGAAAAATTGAGAGACAGTTACACGAAAAACAATTCTGTGAGAACCCGTCTCAAATCGCAAGTACCCCGCGAAACATTTCAAGAAGCAGCCACATCTCAACATTTAGAATAGGGTGCTTTTCTGGGAGGTATTCACATTTTGATGAAGTGCTTCCCGACTGTCTCTGTGTGGAAATTGTCTCTCATTTTGCCTCCAAGACAACACGCCATATTTCACAATCAAAGCAAACTGGCCACTATCATAGAGAAGGAGAAAGGGATGCAACTTTGTGCCACCATAAACAAAAGGCGACGCTTCATTGTGCGCGCGCCGTAATTTCCATAACAAAAGCGAAAACTTACTTCTGGAGAACGTCTGCTTGCTGGCCAGTTGGCGACTGAATTATTGATAATGACGTTCCTGTTTGTTTGAAGAGGAGCAGTCTCCCTGGCACTTTTCACGGTGTCGTTTCATATGAACTCATTAGGCGTGGCGTTTCCTACTAACCAGAATTCAATCTTGGACTTTCATACGAAGAATTTATTACTACCTGTACCACACTTTATGTGTTCATAGGAAGTGCCACACTAGAAAGTGGAACCTGCTTTCTTGCTCTCTTGCTATTTTGCTCTCTTGCTCTCTGGCTCTGTTTCTCTCTTGCTCTCTTTCTCTCTTACTCTCTTGTTTCCATGTTCTCTTGCTCTTGTGCTCTCTTTCTCCCTTACTCTCTTGGTCTCTTGGTGTCTTGCTTTTCTGGTCTCTTGCTCTTTTTCTCTCTTGCTCTTTTGCTCTCTTGCTCCCCTGTTCTCTTGCTCTCTTCTTCTCTTGCACTCTTGCTCTCTTACACTCTTGCTATCTTGCTCTCTCTCTCTCTTACTTGCTCTCTTGCTTTTTTGCTCTCTTGCTTTTTTTCTCTCTTGCTCTCTTGCTCTCCTGCTCTTTTGCTCTCTTGCTTTCCCGTTCTCTAGCTATCTTGCTCTCTCGCTCTCTTGCTCTCTTTCTCTCTTGCTCTCTAGCTCTCTTGCTCTCCTGTTCTCTAGTTATTTTGCTCTCTTGCTCCCTTGCACTCTAGCTCTCTTGCTCCCTTGCTCTCCAGCTCTCTTACTCTCTTGCTCCCTGACTCTCTAGCTCTCTTGCTCTCTTGCTCTCTTGCTCTCTTACTCTCTTGTTCTCTTGCTCTCTTGCTCCCCAACCAAACAACAAATGAATCACGAACACTGGAACTGAGAGATGGAGAGACTCTCAAGTGCATGCACACACACAAAGGGCATGTTCTAAATGCCATTAAAACTCTCCATTGATAAGAATGAGGCTTGTGTTGACAGAAAAGTACATTAAGACTCACTGGTCTTCATAAGACATAATATGGTACAATAAAGCCGTATTCACTATCTCAGTTTAAACAGAGATTGATCAGCTATCATTTAAACATGGAATGTATAGTATCATATTATGAGAAGTGCAACATGTGATACATTATGATTAGATTAGATTAGATTAGATATTTTTTAAGCCATAAACAATACAAGAAAGTACAGGCCAAGTCAATATTTACAATAATTTAAAAAAGTCAAAAGACAATATTTACAATAAATTGTAAAACAATACACAAAATCTATAAAAAGATATCACAAAAACTCAACATATATCGTCAGAATAATTCAAAATAGCCCAAAGAAAGTCATATGAATAAGCATGTCACAGCCAGCAATCCAACCACGTGTATTAAATACTACAAACATTATGAAATAAACAATATTTATCTATCAGTGAGGAACTCTTCCACACTATAATATGCTTTCTCCGCAAGAATAGTATACAGATCTTTTTTAATAGTTGCAGATGACATGGACAGAGATCTAGGTAGCTTATTTAATAGTCTCAGACCATAGGTTCGAGGGTCTTTGTCGGAAAACTTCAATCTATGCTGAACAATACATGGATTGCCACTACCTCGTGTATTATAGCCATGCATATCAGAATTAGTTTTGAATGAGTCTAAGTTATTAGCAATAGAAAGAACAACTCTGTAGATGTAAATACATGGTGAAGTTGGAATTTTTAAATCTATGAAGGCATCTATGAAAGAACCTAGTTTAGCGTTGAACCAAGATGGACTCTTACTAGGGACAATTCAAATCAAATCAACTGTCGAATCGCCTATGATTTACAACTAGTGCACTAAAACATATTATTATGATTTCTATGACGATAGCTTCAATCTAGAAGTGAAAGTACAATACATATCTATGAAATGTACCGGGTTGGACAATGTTTGAATGTATTGACCAAGCTTGGTGTAACTGGGCATTAATGTTCAAAAAAAATTATTAATAATGAATCTATTGCCAAATAAAATACATATTTTTCGAATGGAAAAAATTAATTGAAAATTAAAAATTAGTTACAAAATGTTAATCGTGGTAGACTGCATCCGCATTATAATAAAACATTCAGTCAGCTATAGTGGCAGAAATGTTATTTTATGAATGATTTATATTCCAAGTTGAAAAATGAAAACTGATTTACGGAAAATAAAAATTTCTGAGAAAATTACCATTCCTAGAGCCGTTTGTAGTGGTGCCGTCTCGTTGCATGGCCCGGTTGGTTCATGGAGTCCTGTTGACACCTCATTTTCTGGATTGCCTACTATCACCATCGAAAGGAACACCAAGTAATGGACGAGCAATGCAACCACAATAATTGTCCTTGATCTGAGAATATTTGTGTTTGTAATGGAATTGAAAAATGCAATAATTCGAAATATTCATGAGATTTATGAGTTATAATTTCCAAATAACTAGCAGGTAACCTGTGCTCCGCAAAGGTCCGATTAGAAACTTGACAAACTGGAAACTTGACCTTTTGAAATCTCAAAGAATTCAAAATAGGCCTTCAACCATCCACGGTAAATTAAGAATCTATATGCAAAATTTCGAGTTAATCAGTTAAGTAGTTGATACATGATGATGCGTTATTCGTGAATTTCCTATCCCGTACGTGTATAAGCCAATGCTTTCCTTTATTATATTATAGATTATAATATTATAATCTATTAATAATAATAATTCAAAAAATCTTCATTGACATCAACCACAACAACAAAAAATATATATAATAATGTTTTATAATGTAAAATTTTATACAGCAATGGCCTTCAGGCCGTCTGCCATGAGATGACTACTATAAAGCTGCGTACACATATACGCTCTTCCAACCCGCACCGAGCACGCTTCTCCCTCGTACCGCCCTCGTTCCTCCATCGAACTACAGTCGCGCCGCCCACGCACCCATCATGAACGTTACGGAAGATGTTAGATCTTCTCGCGTTCCCCGGTCGAACCATTGTTGCTCCCCGGTCGATCATCAATCGCTCTGCTGGAGTGACGTTCGGTTGCGGAGCAGAGCGAAAGTCTGTACGCACCTTTAGACTCTACAAATAATCAATGTTATTGAGACAGGAGAACTCCTCAATCAGCAGAGATCGGTACCTCCAGGCTATTCTAATGAATTTTATCAATTTCTCCCAGTTCTCCCCGTTCAATATATCAATAACCTGTCGCTCATTTAGCTCTCGCACTCCCTATATATTAAATCTGGATTCCGATAAAATTGATGAGATCTTCATTTTTTCCGCTGTTGCACATCGAGCATAACATCTGACGACCCTTCCTTCCCACTCTATAAAAGTAAATTCGTATGGCTTTTGTTGGTGGGGAGTCCCTTGCGGGAAGGTCCCACCGCCTGAATATATAATTTAAGCCTTCAATGGGCCTTACGACTGTCATACTTCAGCCGGGACCGACAGTTTAACGTGCCCATCCGATAACACGGGAGTGATGTGGTTAAAGAACTTTTGGTATTGAGAGGGTTTGAACCCAGGATCTCTATGCTGCTACGCAGGCACTCTATCCACTAGACCACGGATCACTCCAATAATTTAGAGGCCATAGTGCTGCTCTTGACTTGAATATCATGGCCACCTCTGCTCTATTTAAGTTGGCATAAATGTGATCGTTATCTCCTAAATCGTGCTCTAATTTCACGTATATGTCATGAATTGTAGCCCTTCCCGCTGTCTCCCAGCACTTATCCCGAATCTTTTGAATCATACATTCCCGGAGCCTCTCCAATTCCGCTGCCCGATCGAGAACACTAATAGGACATAATCTATTATTCCTTTATTATATTATAGATTATAGCATTCATTCAACATCGAGAACAGTAAGTTGTCACAGTCAGTGGAAGAGTTTGTATAATAAATCTTCGCTTGTTTCTCAAGTAGTTACGGAACTGATTTAACCAAATGAGATTGATATGTTTGAAGCAACAACTCAGACAGCAGACTACGATTGGTTCGTGTGAATCACTCTTATTTCGGGAGGAAACTGATTCTCAACTCCCTAATTAAACTGAAAGAGAAGTTGGAATTCAAAGTTCCGTAAGTTGGTCGTGGATTCCTCATCTGAGGGGGAAGTTTATTCCAGTAGAACAAGTTTTACTCTTGCATGAGGATCTGAATTGATTCTCTCAACAAGACTATCAAAATATAATTATTTCAATTTTTAAAACTGAGATAAGTCAGAGAAATCAACTGTAGTATCTGTGATTAGAAGAAGAAGACGTTGATGTTGTCAATAAGGCCCGGTTGCACAACAGCCGGTTAAATGTAACCGTGATTAATTCCACGAGAACCAATCAGAGAAGGCGTTTTTGAAAAGACGGCTTCTCTGATTGGTTCTCGTGGAATCAATCACGGTTAAAATTTAACCGGCTGTTGTGCAACTGGCACTAATTGTTTCTAATTTTTCTTTCAATTATAGTGAGATACCACAAGATTTCTCTTAACATACAATCAGATTGTAGTATTTGTCTTCTTCTTCTTTCAAACAGGGATTAGGCTATTGCCTGTTCCGACTCACATTCAGCTTGTAATTACAATAAAAAAATCTGGTGTGGCTCACTCACACAACTTTCCTTGCCGTTATGAAAATTGATCACCTGACGCTAGTGTACCCGCGCATCTCAAGTCTACTATTCAAAGATTTGAGCCAGCTGGTGACAGGGCAATAACGCTGAAAACACATGAGGTCTGCTATCTCTTCATAGTGAATGATTCAATAGAATCAACAATAATTTGCAATTGAATAATCACATTTTCTCGAATTTGAAGCTTATTTTCAATTTAGGTGAAAATGTTACTGAACATCAACTGTAGAGATTTTCATGCTCAATCTACTCCACTTGATTTTCTTCGTTTCAATTGTATCTGAAGCCTGATAATTGGGAATCTATCTGCATTGATGGGGCGGAGCTCCTGAAATTTTTACAGATATGGGACTCGTGGCATTTGATAGAGCTTATCGATGACTATTTTGGGTATGAATTTGATCAAAATCGTTGGAGCCGCTTCCGAGAAAATCACGAAAACCCTGATTTTGACTTCATTTTCGCCATTTTAGCCGCCATCTTCAATTGCATTTGATCGAAATTGTTCGTGTCGGATCCTTATAGTAAAAGGACCTTGAGTTCCAAATTTCAAGTCATTCCGTTAATTGGGAGATGAGATATCGTGTACACAGACGCACATACACTCATACATACACACACACACACACACACACATACAGACCAATACCCAAAAACCACTTTTTTGGACTCAGGGGACCTTGAATCGTATAGAAATATTTAGAAATTTTGGTACCTTAATTTTTTTTGGAAAGCAATACTTCCTTACCTATGGTAATAGGGCAAGGAAAGTAAAAATAAATAAAAATGTATAATCAATAACATTAATATAATCCAATCTAATATCATCACTACAATCTACTGTTTTTATTTTATCCTGCCATTCACTCTCATATGTTCCGTGAAGAAAAATGGGAAAATATACAATTTTAAAAACCAGTGAGCACGGAACACAAAAACTACAGTTCATAATAATTAATATCGGGGCAGCGAGCTTCACTCGTTATTTTTATTTATTGATAAACAGAACACAATTCTCTGAAATGATCGTGTTCATATTTTACAGCTGGCTAAACGTCAGCTTATGAATTTCGGGGATGCGATATTTTGATTTTCCACAGAATCACTCGCTCACTTTTTACTATCCACAGACGACGAAAGTCTCAGCTGTTTCAGCCAAGGATGAATATTATCCTTTTAATGTCGTTCAGGGAGCTTTTCCAAGGATGAGACCTAGTGCAACTGAATTGTTATATCATAAACCTACTATGTTCCAAATTTTGTGAAAATCGTTAGAACCGTTTTCGAGATCCGTTGAACATGAATAAGCAGATAACCATATGTGAAAGTATAAACAGACATACAGAAATTGCTCGCCCCATGTAATAGAGTTATACTAGATTTATTCAATCACACACACATTGTTTTTTGATCGTACAATTTTCCCTTAAGAATTCTATGAGATTGAACGGAGCTTGACAAACATCATCTGTTTGAAATCATCTGTTAATCTAATAGAATTTATAAAAATTGTACGGACAAGAATTGATGTGTGTGTAGCTAGCCTTTCTCTTCATTTTGTTGTTCAACGGTTCCAATGACCATATTTGGAAAACTGGGTGTCCAGTCTCAGCCAATCACAGAGCTCTCTCAACCTTGATTGGTCGATAGCCAACGACCAATCGCAATTGGTCGATGGCCAACGACCAATCGCAATTGGTCGATAGCCAACGACCAATCGCAGAGCTTCATCTACACTATAGTATTCTGCTGCTCGATGTTCAAGCTGAAAGTTTAGCAGCGATTGTTAATGTGTAACAACCGAAACTGAAATGTCGAATTGTATCAATAAATTATAGTGGTTATTGTTTTTACAATGTCAAGTCATTGACATATTTAAGGCATTCAATATGGATATCCGTCACAACATCACCGCCAGATAGTTTTCTAATGAAGTAGAAATATTATTACTGAACAAAATATTCAACCTCAATTGTAAAAAAATGTTATTGAAAAAATGATATATTTTTGATTATTTTAAACAAGAATGAACACTTGATTTTACATCAGTTATTCCATAGCCACCTCTAATATAAGGCCCCGGCCTACGATATTGCAACGTCGCAGCGTATGCCTAGAATCTAATACATGATTGGTGAAATCAGCTTGTATTTTTCTAAATCTTTTTCACCAATCATGTATTAGATACTAGGCCTACGCAGCGACGTTGCAATATCGTAGGCCGGGCCTTGTATTAGAGATGGCTATGGTTATACCGGAATCAGCTATCCTCTATAAGAGGCAGAGAATCAGCAACGTTGCTCTCCTATTTTTCTCCACTGCTATTATAACGTGGACCACACTTTAGTTGCCAATCACTAAATCCTAGCTTTAATTAATTCGATCCACTATTAATTGTTGAGCTGATTTGTTTGTTTGATTCCCATTCTGGTAGAGAGTTAGTGGGGAGGATATTTTTAATATTCTTTCCGAAGAATGGACATTGATATGTCCAAAGCTCCGCCAATTTATGTAGATGCATAACAATATGATTATTATCTATAGTTATTATATTACAAATTGCTTTTTCATATCATATACAGTTCAATAATTATTTTCTTAGTCTATATTAGTTGTAAATTCATCTATAATTTTGCTGTATTGTAAGCTATTGTATATAAGTGTATAAGCCAGTATATATTGTAATCTACATAAATAAAGTACTCAATCAATCAATCAATTCTCTTTTCCAATATCTCACATTTTAAACACGTCTTCAAGGTTTTTTTTTTTTTTTTTTTTGTTAAATTTGAGAGAGATTAGCTACACTTTGGACTCCACTCTAATAGTCCATTCATTTATTCACTCATTCATATTATCACAGCTAAAAGCTTGAATGGGATGATTGCATAACTGTTCTCAAATGAGATTACAATAGTTGTAGGCAACTGTACACAATTGCCTATTCAGGACCATTAAGTACCATTATTACTTTCCTTGCCCTATTACCGTAGGTAAGGAAAGTATTGCTTTCCAAAAAAATTTAGGTACCCTAATTTCATGTTTTCTATAAAATATGTTTCAAAGTCCCCTGAGTTCAAAAACATGATTTTTGGGTGTTGTTCTGTGTGTGTATGTGTGTGTGTGTGTGTGTGTGTGTGTATGTGTGTTTGTGTATGTGTGTGTGTGTGTGTGTGTATGTCTGTGAACACGATAACTTCATTTTTTCCGCTGTTGCACATCGAGCATAACATCTGACGACCCTTCCTTCCACTCTATAAAAGTAAATTCGTATGGCTTTTGTTGGTGGGGAGTCCCTTGCGGGAAGGTCCCACCGCCTGAATATATAATTTAAGCCTTCAATGGGCCTTACGACTGTCATACTTCAGCCGGGACCGACAGTTTAACGTGCCCATCCGATAACACGGGAGTGATGTGGTTAAAGAACTTTTGGTATTGAGAGGGTTTGAACCCAGGATCTCTATGCTGCTACGCAGGCACTCTATCCACTAGACCACGGATCACTCCAATAATTTAGAGGCCATAGTGCTGCTCTTGACTTGAATATCATGGCCACCTCTGCTCTATTTAAGTTGGCATAAATGTGATCGTTATCTCCTAAATCGTGCTCTAATTTCACGTATATGTCATGAATTGTAGCCCTTCCCGCTGTCTCCCAGCACTTATCCCGAATCTTTTGAATCATACATTCCCGGAGCCTCTCCAATTCCGCTGCCCGATCGAGAACACTAATAGGACATAATCTATTATTCCTATTATATTATAGATTATAGCATTCATTCAACATCGAGAACAGTAAGTTGTCACAGTCAGTGGAAGAGTTTGTATAATAAATCTTCGCTTGTTTCTCAAGTAGTTACGGAACTGATTTAACCAAATGAGATTGATATGTTTGAAGCAACAACTCAGACAGCAGACTACGATTGGTTCGTGTGAATCACTCTTATTTCGGGAGGAAACTGATTCTCAACTCCCTAATTAAACTGAAAGAGAAGTTGGAATTCAAAGTTCCGTAAGTTGGTCGTGGATTCCTCATCTGAGGGGGAAGTTTATTCCAGTAGAACAAGTTTTACTCTTGCATGAGGATCTGAATTGATTCTCTCAACAAGACTATCAAAATATAATTATTTCAATTTTTAAAACTGAGATAAGTCAGAGAAATCAACTGTAGTATCTGTGATTAGAAGAAGAAGACGTTGATGTTGTCAATAAGGCCCGGTTGCACAACAGCCGGTTAAATGTAACCGTGATTAATTCCACGAGAACCAATCAGAGAAGGCGTTTTTGAAAAGACGGCTTCTCTGATTGGTTCTCGTGGAATCAATCACGGTTAAAATTTAACCGGCTGTTGTGCAACTGGCACTAATTGTTTCTAATTTTTCTTTCAATTATAGTGAGATACCACAAGATTTCTCTTAACATACAATCAGATTGTAGTATTTGTCTTCTTCTTCTTTCAAACAGGGATTAGGCTATTGCCTGTTCCGACTCACATTCAGCTTGTAATTACAATAAAAAAATCTGGTGTGGCTCACTCACACAACTTTCCTTGCCGTTATGAAAATTGATCACCTGACGCTAGTGTACCCGCGCATCTCAAGTCTACTATTCAAAGATTTGAGCCAGCTGGTGACAGGGCAATAACGCTGAAAACACATGAGGTCTGCTATCTCTTCATAGTGAATGATTCAATAGAATCAACAATAATTTGCAATTGAATAATCACATTTTCTCGAATTTGAAGCTTATTTTCAATTTAGGTGAAAATGTTACTGAACATCAACTGTAGAGATTTTCATGCTCAATCTACTCCACTTGATTTTCTTCGTTTCAATTGTATCTGAAGCCTGATAATGGGAATCTATCTGCATTGATGGGGCGGAGCTCCTGAAATTTTACAGTATGGGACTCGTGGCATTTGATAGAGCTTATCGATGACTATTTTGGGTATGAATTTGATCAAAATCGTTGGAGCCGCTTCCGAGAAAATCACGAAAACCCTGATTTTGACTTCATTTTCGCCATTTTAGCCGCCATCTTCAATTGCATTTGATCGAAATTGTTCGTGTCGGATCCTTATAGTAAAAGGACCTTGAGTTCCAAATTTCAAGTCATTCCGTTAATTGGGAGATGAGATATCGTGTACACAGACGCACATACACTCATACATACACACACACACACACACACATACAGACCAATACCCAAAAACCACTTTTTTGGACTCAGGGGACCTTGAATCGTATAGAAATATTTAGAAATTTTGGTACCTTAATTTTTTTTGGAAAGCAATACTTTCCTTACCTATGGTAATAGGGCAAGGAAAGTAAAAATAAATAAAAATGTATAAATCAATAACATTAATATAATCCAATCTAATATCATCACTACAATCTACTGTTTTTATTTTATCCTGCCATTCACTCTCATATGTTCCGTGAAGAAAAATGGGAAAATATACAATTTTAAAAACCAGTGAGCACGGAACACAAAAACTACAGTTCATAATAATTAATATCGGGGCAGCGAGCTTCACTCGTTATTTTTATTTATTGATAAACAGAACACAATTCTCTGAAATGATCGTGTTCATATTTTACAGCTGGCTAAACGTCAGCTTATGAATTTCGGGGATGCGATATTTGATTTTCCACAGAATCACTCGCTCACTTTTTACTATCCACAGACGACGAAAGTCTCAGCTGTTTCAGCCAAGGATGAATATTATCCTTTTAATGTCGTTCAGGGAGCTTTTCCAAGGATGAGACCTAGTGCAACTGAATTGTTATATCATAAACCTACTATGTTCCAAATTTTGTGAAAATCGTTAGAACCGTTTTCGAGATCCGTTGAACATGAATAAGCAGATAACCATATGTGAAAGTATAAACAGACATACAGAAATTGCTCGCCCCATGTAATAGAGTTATACTAGATTTATTCAATCACACACACATTGTTTTTTGATCGTACAATTTTCCCTTAAGAATTCTATGAGATTGAACGGAGCTTGACAAACATCATCTGTTTGAAATCATCTGTTTAATCTAATAGAATTTATAAAAATTGTACGGACAAGCATTTATGTGTGTGTAGCTAGCCTTTCTCTTCATTTTGTTGTTCAACGGTTCCAATGACCATATTTGGAAAACTGGGTGTCCAGTCTCAGCCAATCACAGAGCTCTCTCAACCTTGATTGGTCGATAGCCAACGACCACATCGACCAATCGCAATTGGTCGATGGCCAACGACCAATCGCAATTGGTCGATAGCCAACGACCAATCGCAGAGCTTCATCTACACTATAGTATTCTGCTGCTCGATGTTCAAGCTGACAGTTTAGCAGCGATTGTTAATGTGTAACAACCGAAACTGAAATGTCGAATTGTATCAATAAATTATAGTGGTTATTGTTTTTACAATGTCAAGTCATTGACATATTTAAGGCATTCAATATGGATATCCGTCACAACATCACCGCCAGATAGTTTTCTAATGAAGTAGGAATATTATTACTGAACAAAATATTCAACGTCAATAATTGTAAAAAAATGTTATTGAAGAATATATTTTCTTGAAAAATGAGATATTTTTGATAATTTTAAACAAGAATGAACACTTGATTTTACATCAGTTATACCATAGCCACCTCTAATACAAGGCCCCGGCCTACGATATTGCAACGTCGCAGCGTATGCCTAGAATCTAAAACATGATTGGTGAAATCATCTTGTATTTTCCTAAATCTTTTTCACCAATCATGTATTAGATACTAGGCCTACGCAGCGACGTTGCAATATCGTAGGCCGGGGCCTTGTATTAGAGATGGCTATGGTTATACCGGAATCAGCTATCCTCTATAAGAAGGCAGAGAATCAGCAACGTTGCTCTCCTATTTTTCTCCACTGCTATTATAACGTGGACCACACTTTAGTTGCCAATCACTAAATCCTAGCTTTAATTAATTCGATCCACTATTAATTGTTGAGCTGATTTGTTTGTTTGATTCCCATTCTGGTAGAGAGTTAGTGGGGAGGATATTTTTAATATTCTTTCCGAAGAATGGACATTGATATGTCCAAAGCTCCGCCAATTTATGTAGATGCATAACAATATGATTATTATCTATAGTTATTATATTACAAATTGCTTTTTCATATCATATACAGTTCAATAATTATTTTCTTAGTCTATATTAGTTGTAAATTCATCTATAATTTTGCTGTATTGTAAGCTATTGTATATAAGTGTATAAGCCAGTATATATTGTAATCTACATAAATAAAGTACTCAATCAATCAATCAATTCTCTTTTCCAATATCTCACATTTTAAACACGTCTTCAAGGTTTTTTTTTTTTTTTTTTTGTTAAATTTGAGAGAGATTAGCTACACTTTGGACTCCACTCTAATAGTCCATTCATTTATTCACTCATTCATATTATCACAGCTAAAAGCTTGAATGGGATGATTGCATAACTGTTCTCAAATGAGATTACAATAGTTGTAGGCAACTGTACACAATTGCCTATTCAGGACCATTAAGTACCATTATTACTTTCCTTGCCCTATTACCGTAGGTAAGGAAAGTATTGCTTTCCAAAAAAATTTAGGTACCCTAATTTCATGTTTTCTATAAAATATGTTTCAAAGTCCCCTGAGTTCAAAAACATGATTTTTGGGTGTTGTTCTGTGTGTGTATGTGTGTGTGTGTGTGTGTGTGTGTGTATGTGTGTTTGTGTATGTGTGTGTGTGTGTGTGTGTATGTCTGTGAACACGATAACTCCATTCATAATTAACCGATTGACTTGAAGTTTCAAACTTAAGGTCCTTTTACCATGAGGATCCGACAATAAGAAATTCAATAAAATTCAATTCAAGATGGCGGAAAAAATGGCGGATAATTACTAAAAAACCATGTTTTTCACGTTTTTCTCGAAAACGGATCAAACGATTTTCTTCAAATTTATACCATGGATAGCTATTTATAAGCCCTATCAACTGACATGAGTCTCATTTCTGGGAAAATTTCAGGAGCTTTGTAATATTCTTGAGAAAAATGGCGGATAATGACTAAAAATCCATGTTTTTCACGATTTTCTCGAAAACGGCTCTAACGATTTCCTTCAAATTTATAGCATGGATAGCTATTTATAAGCCCTATCAAATGGCATGAGTCTCATTTCTGAGGAAATTCCATGAGCTCCGTAATATTCTTGAGAAAAATGGCGGATAATGACTAAAAACCATGTTTTTCACGATTTTCTCAAAAATAACTTGACCGATTTTTTTCAAATTCATACCCTGTATAGTTATTTATCAGCTCTATCAACTGGCATGAGTCTCCTTTCTGGGAAACAAATGGGGGGTCCACCCCATCCTTGGAAAATGGACTTAGTAACCTTCCTTCTCGTGCATGAGGAAGGTAGGTAGCGCAGTTCATAAAAAGAACACATAGTCGAGATATTTCATCTGTAGAACAGCTGTTTTGACGACTTTAAAAAAATGACGACTAAAAAAATCATCAAATTCCACAATTCACACAAAGAAAAAGTACTTTGAAAACAATTATATATACACATATACAGAAGTCTAATCGTAGTTTCAAATATGAGCAAGGAAAGTTGTGTGAGTGTACCACACCAGATTTTTCATACTGCAGT
This sequence comes from Nilaparvata lugens, assembly GCF_014356525.2. Taxonomy (NCBI): domain Eukaryota; kingdom Metazoa; phylum Arthropoda; class Insecta; order Hemiptera; family Delphacidae; genus Nilaparvata; species Nilaparvata lugens. The sequence continues at coordinate 66,957,029 of NC_052509.1, forward strand.
GGAAAGTATGAAGCTCCCGTTTTACCCAAAGATAAAAATCGCGCTATTCATGTGTAGATCTTTGAAGTATAGCCCACTTCTGATAAAGTGGCAAATGGATTTGGGTGACTCCTCACTTGTCCGTTCTTAGAGTGCGACCACAGTGGCAACAAATGCATTTGGGTGACTCGTGACTTGCTGGTTGCTGGAGTGGCGGAGTCAACACTTCCGCGAAACACTAATTCCGGGCACGTCCGACTTGACAAATACTTTCTGCCACAATAAATCATACAAGTTGCAGTGGAGAGATCTACGGAGCTTTTAATTCTCCGTCGAGGTCTTGATAAATTATTACGTGTCCGACATTTTATCACTCCATCAGCCACCACTGGATCGAAAATTCAAGCTCCCCTTCTATAGTGAGGTCAGTATTTGATTTACATTGGTTTTGTTATCCTTGTCTATCATTTGACGAAGCAGATAGCGTTATCCCTTCCTACCTCCGCAACGTTGCCAGATCGTTTCAAAACAACGTAGAAATATAATTTTAGCAAAATAGATAATCTCAATCAAGGAAATTTATCTATCATAAGACCATTGAGAAATGAGTTCTCTTCACAGATAAAATATAATTAATTGATTATTCTACACAAGAATGAATAGTGGATATCCCATCAGATATACCGGTATCTGCTATCCTCTATAGAGGGCAGTGGTAAAACAGAGATTTCGGCAACGCTGCTCTCCTATCTTTCTCTACTGTCGCTATGACGTGAACCTCGATATAGATTACTTTCTAGCCACCTTAATAATTTTCATGTGTCTTAAGTTCTGATTGGGGTAGTTTTGATGGAATCCAATCTATTTTTGAGAAATATGATAATCTCCTGAAGAGTAGAGCATGGATATAATACAATTGATGGTACTGTACTGGTGGAGTAAGATAGAAGAGATTCGTTGCCAATTCTCTGCCTTGCCACTCCCTTCTATAGAGGATAGCTGATACCAGTATATATGATGTGATATTAACGGAACATTCTTTTTAAAAATAATTAATCATATCTAATGCGTCGAAAAAAATATATTTTCGAATGGTTTGAATTATGAGTTATCATGATCGAGAATGGATATTTTGTTGATTGACTCTATTCCTTCATTTTTGGGGAGCTAAAAGAGGACAGCGACATTTGCTTTGTAGAATGATGGACAAGGATAGCAACACCAATGTTGATCAAATACTGCCATTAAAATGTGGACCTCACTATACCACGGTGCAACAGAGAAGTAGTAGTCTTTTTAGAAGAGAAACAACATTTTACTCTTTGAAAGTAAAACAACATTCTAGGTTCAAGCAAACACATGCATAGAGTTTGTTAGGGGATGATAAAATGTTTTACTACACTCACTCAACTCCCTGCGAATATTTACCCTTGATAAACCCTAATAGTTACTCAACTCTGGCTATACTCTTCAACTGATCAATACAGAATATATTATGAATTTATTCACGGGTTTGTTTGATACGCTGTTCTTGAATAGAATATTACCGCACGCAAAAGAGTTCCACGCTCATATCATGTCAAAAATACGTACATTTTGCCTCGTAACTATTATTCATGCATAATGTCGAAAATACATACATTTTCCGTGGAATCTGTATCCATGAATGGCTACTTTTGCAAGCTAGCAATACACAATGCATACATTTTCAACGCATAATTTATTAATATTGATTAGGTCTGCTCATTATCCGCCTCATTTGAAGTGTACTTTCTGGGTCAACTCACAACTGAGGAACAATTTAAAAGGTTCACATCATAGGGAAAATTATAGCAGGTGTAGTTTATGAAGCCAAGTTATACCTTGATGATGCCTTCATAATGCTGGATGATGCTTTACTCGAACAAGTGTCCTATTTCAAGTACCTGGGTGTTGAGATCACATATGGATTTGATAATGATGTGGATCTGAAACTGAATAGATTTCTACATATATGTGGTACAATAAAACGCCGGTTGAAAAACAGAACAAGGAAGGAGACACAATTAAAATTTTATAAAGTGATGGCGGTACCAACATTATTGTATGGAGCAGAAACTTGGGTTAACAAGAAGAAAACATTAAGCAGAGTTCAAGCTGCAGAGATGCGTTTTCTTCGAGGTGTGAAAGGTTGCACAAAGTTAGACAGATTCCGCAATGATGACATTAGAAATGAGTTAGGAATATAGCTGCACAACTTGAAATAAACAGATTAAACTGGAAAAATCATGTGGAACGAATGCCAGATACTAGGATACCAAAGGCTGTCATGAAATATAGACCCTACGGTGGAAGGGATATTGGCAGACCTCTTAAAAGATGGTAGAATAAATAGTTATATCCTTTGAAACCGGAACAGGTGTGTACGCCTAATCCTTGAAAGAAGAAGAAGAAGAAGTTATGCCTGTGAATGAAAACGGCTGGATACAGAAAGATGCAAATGAATTAATTGACCGAGCGAAGTGGGGTCTAAGATTCAAGTCGACGGTTTGGCATTTCTCTTAATGTTCATATGTTGCACATTTATGGCGAAACGCGGTAATAGATTTTCATGAAATTTGACAGGTATGTTCCTTTTTCAATCGCGCGTCGACGTATATACAAGGCTTTTGGAAATTTTGCATTTCAAGGATAATATAAAAAGAAAAGGAGCCTCCTTCATACGCCAATATTGGAGTAAAAATCAGACTATAGAATTATTGATCATAAATCACCTGAAAAGTGATTACACAGATGTGTGGAGAAGCCAGTCTATTGCTGTATTCCCATAAGGTTTATAGTTTCAATCAGGTACCTGTGGATGAGAATACTGCGTGAGGTCTACTGTTCACAGAACTACTAAAGTGGGAGAGAAATTACTTTTAACACGGCTCTTTCTCGAAGACGGAGAGGTCCGATGCTCTATCCTCCACTAATCACTCCCACAACCTAGCAGCATTCTCCTTCTTTTGTGTCTGTGTGAGAGAGCTTTCCAACGGACGCACCAACACTCCCCTTCCAGCTATTGCTGGCAATGTTCCAAGTCATATACTGGTCAGCAGGTATAATATTGTTTTCATCACTAGAGCATGAAGCAAAATGACACGGCGCATCCAATTGTGCGCAGGATGTCTGTCTGTGTCTACGCTACAAACTGTGGAGGGAGAAATGAGTTTCTCCTCTTCATGTTGAAAGTAATATATCTCAGACTTTAGTATACTAATAAATCGACAGTGAACCAGTAAACGGGAACAGAACAAGATGACTTACATAATACCATAGAGTAACAATAGCGTAAGTAGATATCCCATAGTATAGGGCGTTTATATCGCAAGTTTTACTGTTATCTCAAGCAGATTATTGTCGATTACTGTCGATTTCTAATGTTTTGGCGGGGCGAGAGTGTATGAACGGCACAATATGAGAGACTACCAGCGTCACACAGCTTCACGGGAAACAACTACGTTGACTATGGGCTTGAGATAACAGTAAAAGTTGCGACATAAACGCCCTATACCATGGGATATCTACTTACGCTATTGTTTCTCTATGATAATACTATCTTAGTTTGTAATTTATTATTGAACGAAAATTCCAATTGAATGCTTTAAATTAACCCGCAGACTTCTGCTACTGCAAAATATTGACAACAGGGTAAACAGCTAGATGGAAATTCGATAAATAAATAAATTTGTTCACCCTGTTGTCAATATTTAGAGTAGCAGAAGTCTTCGGGGTGATCTACAGCATTCGATTTGGATTCTTGTTTAGTAATTAATATTATTAATCCATTAGCCATTTTGAATAATTGGAATATCTCAGTATGTTCCATCTGTATCTTAGTTTGTGTTCATTTGTTGCACAGATATCCATTAAATCAGACATCATCAAGCTGCGTTTACACCGGAGTTAATAACACAAGTTTTCAACATGTTTGTTATAAACTGATATTAAATACAAAAGTCTATAACATCATGTTGAGTTGCGTTTACACCGGAGTTGATAACATGAGTCATCAATGAAAAGTTGTCAACTTGACTGAATCGACAAAAAATTATCTTGAAAAGAGTTAATAACTGGTGTTTTCAACAGAAAATTCCTTGTTATTAACAAGATTTATGTTATCCATCGAGAGTCGGTAGAGATCGAAGGAAATGTGTTATGTTAATGTCTATTTTATCACATTACATTTTGTTAAAAAACAGGTTAGTGCCTTCCCCGCAACCCCCTCGTCCAGCTTCCCTACCCTACAACTACAGCTGTTCCCTAATAACTACAGCTGCAGACAAAACACGTGACAAATTATCAACTTATGTTGATAACAAAACTAGCAGCCAAAAGAAAATGTTATTAACTTATGTTGAAAACGTTTGTTTTGAACTCTGGTGTAAACGCATTATAATATTTACATTAGACCAGATGAAGATCATTATGTTTATGATCACACACATGTTTCAATTTAAAGTATTTTGAAGATTTTTTTTGCTTTCTATTCCATCTGTTATATCATTATGAATACTCTCGTTAAATGAAATCATAATATGGAATTCGATTATATTGATAACAAGATCTTGTTAATAACAAGGAATTTTCTGTTAAGGTGCGTACAGATTTACGCGCCGTGAACATGAGCAATTCACTTTTAATCAGCTGATGCCTAGCTTTTTATATCTGTATCTTACCGTTTCTGTAAAAATAGAGATATAGTCAGCTGATTAAAAGTGAATTACTCATGTTCGCGGCGCGTATATCTGTACGCACCTTTAGAAACATGAATTATTAACTTTTGTCAAGAGAAATTTTTGACGATTCAGTCAAGTTAACAACTTTTTTGTTAATAACTCGTGTTATTAACTCCAGTGTAAACGCAGCTTTAGATGTATTTATCATATAATAGGTTTGAATTACAATTTAGCTCTCAAAAAATTCCTTTTATAAGCTTTCATCTATATATTATAGTCAATTTGTGCATTGCATTGTATTCAGATGTTACATAGAGAGAAGACTTCTATATCCATTAATCATACAAAAAAATATCTCAATTGGGTCATAGATAAATGTTTTCTCAGCATATCTCCCTCTACAATGTGCCAATAGTATTTGACCTTAACCCCTCAACTGCATGTTGTACGAAAAACATTTCAGATCTAGTGAATGAGACCGTAGATAGTGTGAGAGACGCTTTTCCGCCCCCATTTTCCTAGATCTTTCAATCGATGGTGGCGAGGTTTTTCCGCTTTCCCAAGCCGTGCTATGAGTGTGGGAGGCAGCTCCGGACCCCGGTTCATGGTTGCTGGAAAACTGCAATTTTCCCGGTTGGGAAACTGTAATGGTCGATGCTGGGAAAGCGAGACTCGATGTCTGTGTCGTGTCGTCAGTCTGGTAGCGGCTCATAATTCAACTGGTGGCGCCTCTCACACTAACACACATCACACACGCTCGCACGCGCAACCACCAATCCGGGTTCTATCCGGGAAAGCCGAATTTTCCGACCAGTAATGCTGTTACTGGTGAAAACACCTCTCCATCATTTCAATCATAGCGCGAAAGTTTCTGTGGCTCACTCATTGTAGGCTACTCTTGGTCACCCACTTTTCTCTAGAGTACGAGAAATGATATAAAAACGATATTAGGATCAATCTATCTCATAGATATGTTCAAAAAAAGTGGAAAAGCTACTAAAAACTAGGGTGCTCTATACATTAAGGGAATACCTCAACAGAGAATTTGTTAACACATAATGAATGAATTGTAAACTAGTCTTTATATGACAAAGCTTTTTCATATTATCTTATGCTGTTTTATGTTATATGATGTTGTTTTATGTTATCTGACATTGTTTCATATTGTGTCTTATTTTGTTTCATGTTATCTGACATTGTTTTATATTGTACCGATTCTCAGTTACATCTATGTAAATGTCTATCACTTTTCTTTGTACCTGACCGACGTGACGAGATCCATGTGTATGTTAATCAAGTACTTTTCCATATAAAACACTATAATCATTATACAATTATGACATTGGAGTTGGAACTAGGCTGAGCCTGTACTATTTCTCTCCAAAAATTTTGATAAAATGTCAATGTTGTCCAAAAGTTGAGGTTATGTAATCACACACTGATCGTCACTTGATTTTCGGTCCAGAAATAATGATTTGAAAATTTGTTAAAATATATTTGTTGATCAATAAAATCGATTCTATTCTATTCTATTATAATATTTTCCCTTCTATTCCATTCATGAATAGCAGAGAACATCTAGTAACAACTGAGTTACCTTTTGCAATTTAGAGTCTTCTTCAAGTCTAATACGGCAGCTAAAAAGGTAGCTCAGCTGCCGAAATATCTCGTAATTATATAAAGTTTCTATGAGGCTTGGTTGCACAAAAGCCGGTTGAATTTTAATGGTGATTAATTTCATGAAAGTCAATCAGAGAAGGCTCTTTCGAAAAAGAGGGTTCTCTGATTGGTCAACATCTATGAATTAGAAACTTCCAGTATATAAATAAATTAGTAAATCCTACATAGTGTTTTGTTGGAAGTAGATATATATTCGACTATGTGCCGGTTGCATAAAAGCCGGTTAAATTTTAACCATGATCAATTCCACGAGAACCAATCACAGAAGTCAAAGGCCTTCTCTGATTGGTTCTCATGAAATCAATCTCAGTTAAATTCAACCGGCTTTTGTGCAACCGGCACTAAATATTTTTGTTCAACATCTATAAATGAGAAACTTCCGGCACAATAGCCTCAGACCTTGTGTCAATCGGACTATTCTTATTCTATCACATTAAATGGAGTCACAAAAATTGAGGATTATTATTACAATAATATTAATTATTGACACTGGAGTACACAATAATTATTATCCATTAGAACAAACACATCTGCACAAAAGTAAAAATACTGCTAGGATTCTTTTCTTTTACAGAATTCGAAAGTGTACAAGTTCCTGTAACTGTCCATCACAAAACTTATTCCATTTCTGGTTTTTGGCTGATATGAAATTCAGAAATCCAACAGCAAATCACTTGACAAGTTGATAACCTAGAAAGCCTAGTCACGCTAAATATCTTCCAAGACTTTACAGAAACCTGCAGGCTTTTCCCTATATCTGCATGACATACAATTAACCCAATTGTGAAACGATAGTTGACTGCAGATAGGAAACACTGCAGAGAAGGTCCACGTTATAATGGCAGTTGAGAAAGATAGGAGGACAGCGTTGCCGATTCTCTATCACACGTTTTGGGTTTTGTAGTAGTTTGAAACTTTTGAAGAGTAGAAAATGGATATCATACAATATTTGGTACGGTATAGTGGGGTTTACGTTGTAATCGCAGTGGAGAAATAGATGTAAAGCTGAGAAGTGATATAATGATGAGAACAGTGTAGCCGATTCTCTTCCTTGACACTGCCTTCTGTAGCGGATAGCTGATAACGTATGTTACGGTATAGTGAGGTTTACATTGTAATTGCAGTGGAGAAAGATATGTAGAGCTGAGTAGATGTATAATGATGAGAACAGTGTAGCCGATTTTCTGCCTTGACACTGCCTTCTATAGCGGAAAGCTTATAACGGTATATCTTATGTAGTTTGAACTGTCCATTCTTGTTTAGAATGATCAATTATGTTCCATTTGTCAAGAGACTATTTTTTTTAATGATCTAGTAATATATTTTTATGCATGAGATTAAATATTCTGTTAATAAATTATATTATTTAACGTTGTTAGAGAACAGTATGGCAACGTTGCGGACCTAGAAAAGGACAGCTGCTTTTTTTAATGATAGACAAGAATAGGTAAAAAAAACAAGGACATCTGCTTTTTCGAATGATAGACAAGAATAGGTAAAATAGGTAAAAAACTAATATTGATCAAATACTGCCATTATAACGGGCCAATAAAATTATTAACATTGGTGTTGCTATTCTTGTTCATCATTCGACAAGGCAGACAATGCTTTCCTTCTCTAGCTTCGCAACGGTGCCAGATTATTTTCAACAGTTAAATAATATAATATATTCCATTAGAAATATAATTAATTAACAAAATATGAAATCTCAATCATGAAAATTTACTATGTAATCATTGAAAATATTTGTCCTTGACGAATAACATGATATAATTGATAAAAACAAATCAAATTCTTTATTTACACATTGTTGTACAAAAAGTTAACTGTATTAAATAGTGTATCGTCATTAATAAAATCAAAACATATATGCCATACAGTGGGTCACTACATCAATCATGTATAGTATGAGTAATTTCTCATATTATCGTAAGGTTCCATTATCAAAAAACTCGTCAACACTATAAAACGCCCCTTCTACCAAAAAAGAAAAGACTTTTTCCTCTAAAAATCTGCGATTTCTACCCTTGATTGCAGAAGGCAGGTGATTGAATCCTATGTAATTAGGCTTTTTCTAAAAAATCCCTAATCTATGTGAGGCAATACACAAATTACCCTTGCCTCTAGTATTGTGTTGGTGAACCTGTCAGTTTGTTGAAAACTTTGTCATCCTCAACAAAAATGAATAGTTGACATTACATCAGATGTACCGGTATCAGCTAAAGAAGGCAGTGCCGAGGCGGAGAATCGGCTACAATGTTCTCCAATATTCCTCCACTGCCGTTATAACGTGCAGCTCACTATACAGTTTTCATTGAATCATCCAATTTGGTATTGAATGGAGAATTGAGTAGCTTCACCTCAACACAATCTGAAGGACACTGTCGCATAAAGTAACTCGAAATGAATAGCAAATTAACACTTCAAATTCGATTTCGAAATGACGAGATGATTTAAATTGGAAATGAAGCTCTTCAGTTAAGAGTAGGCATCGCTAGAAATGTTTTCTCTCACTCTCTCTCTCTCTCTCTACTGAGATAACCTCTCCTCTCCTCAACCTCTCTCGCCAGAGGTTGGCACGCCTGATGTGCTAGGTGAAACTGTGGTTAACGTCGGCTCTGAGTTAATTTTCAATTTCAAATAGTTTAAAGTTGAATTAGATAGTGTTTTTGCTATGAGTGAAACTACAAGTTGTGTTGTGTTGTAGATGCAAAATAATTACAAATACTTTTCATCTTATCTCTTTGTAGTGTGAAAAGTTTGTTACGACGGTGAGGTTAGGTTGGGTTTCTTGAGTGACATATTGCTGCTGGGAAAAAGTTGGCGCCTTTTTAGTCCCATCTGTGTATTGTGATAAGTACAGTTTTGTTATCGATTCATTGACTGACTGTGTAACGGTTTGGATTGCTACGAACATTTTTCACAACGGCGATAAAGGATAAGAGCTTATCAATGATAGTTATGGGAACGGTACACTGTATATAGTAATCTGAAGCATTTACGGAATCCTATTATCTCATCTCCTGTTTTTGTTATCTGTCGTTCGAGTGTCAGCTGTGTTATTGACACTTGTTGATTCCACCCATTTCGTAATTATAGACTGCAAACTTTCAAATGCAGATATGGATAATGAACGATTAATAAATAATATGAACTCAGAAATAAAATCATGTAAAACATCCAAGGGCAACCCAGCGATTCTGTATAAGGGATTCAAGTTCAGAAAGGCACCGTCAACTAGTAAGGGTGATGTTTGGCGATGTTTAGCAAAAGGGTGTTCTGTCTCACTCATAACAAACAACGATTTGTCTATTGTGCGGGATGTTTCGGGGTCGCACTCGCATGACTCGGTGGAGGACAACGAAGATAATGTGTTACTGACTTCAGCACCAGACACACACGATCATTCCAAGCAGGCAGATCTTGAACGGGAGAACGAGCGATTGAGAGCTCGGATGGAAGTACTTGAGGAGCAGTGGAGCGCCGCTATAAATCGTTCAATGGAGCTGGACATCCGTCTCATGGAAATGTCATCGTCCGAGTCGCAAGTGCAGAAGAACGAGGAAAATGTTTCTCCAACGTCGCATGGCAGCGCCCTCATCGACCGATTGAGCGCCTTTCTCAGATCAGAGCTCCTTGCTGATGCTGATATAGATTGTTTTTGTAATTACCTTACTGAATCTTTCCCAGGCAATTACATAGTCTTACCGGCAGTTACAACAATGATTATTAACGATGAAGGGGCGGATTTATCGTTTCTGAATAGAATAGTTGATCAGAATAATGTTATTGTTTTTATCGTAAATGATAGTCTTCAAGCAGGATCTAATAACGGATGGTCAGGCTCACATTGGAGCATATTACTGTATGACAATGCCCAAAAACGTTTTTATAGTCTAGACTCAATGGGTAGTTATAATGATAGGATTTCCACAGCATTGATTGGAAAATTGAGCTCTATATTCAATACTAATGAACTGATTAAACTGCCCTGTATTCAACAAACTAACAATTTTGACTGTGGTATATTCGCTTTGTATTTCATAGAAGAGGTATTTAAATTTCGTAGAATAAATAGGACAAATGTTTTAAGGAGAGCCTATTGGGAAATTCTCATTTTGATGCTTTTGGGTATAGATGGAGATTGCTTAGTAACGTATGTAAGTTTTTAAAACCCAAGTCAGATACTTACGTTAAATCGCATGTATCATCACACAGATCAACGATTGATGTGGCTAATTGTTCCACTTCTGAGATTACCTCAAATCACGCAAATAATTATGAAATTGATCAGAGAAATCTGAGAGCGGATAGGAGAAAACGTACCAAGGGAGTAGTGAAAATTTTTGGGAGTAGCCATGGCCGTGACATTGTTAATTGCTTTGAATCTGATTTCAAGCATTCAGTCAGTGGATTAGTTAAACCAGGGGCGAAATTCAATTCGATTGCAACTAACATCATGAGTGATAGTAAGGATCTCTCCAAAAGCGATCATGTAATTATTATGGGAGGGGCCAATGATGTATATTGCAATCAGTCTTCAGTCTTTCTAAAAGGTTTACTGCCTCTTCTTCTTGTGATGAGTTTCACAAATGTCCTTGTTACCACCATACCTATCCGATATGATCTTCCTGACTGGTCCTGTGTGAACCGCGAGATACGAAAAATCAATGGTAAAATAAAAAGATTTTGTGACAAAATTAATCATGTACGAATTATTGATATCACTGACCTTGAGAGAGACAAGTTCACAAGGCATGGGCTGCATTTAAATAGAAAAGGGAAGATTGCAGTTGCAGAAAAAATAAAAAATGTTATTAACGAAACACATGATAATGACGCAGCCATAAGTTTAGGATTTCATAGCTTTATGGGAAACTAGATTACGGTCCTGCTTGTCGAAAGCAAGAAATTAAACGATTAGTTAGGCAGGACCAAAGAGCTCAATTAATAGAGAATAATATAAATAAAACAGTTAACATGAATTATAGGGATGATTATGCCATATCTTGTCAGACTGAAAAATATAATAATTCGGTCAGCTTTACAACTAATAGGCCTACGTATAACCTCTCTGATTTTCCAATTGGTAGTACTTGCAACAAAAAATTTCGGTCTAAATCAGAGTCAGCTTCTCTGATGGTCAAGGTTGTCCACCAAAACATACGTTCGTTGAGCAATAAAATAGATAGATTGGAAATATTCATTGACTTGGAAAAACCAGACTTTCTCATACTGACTGAGCATGGCCTAAAAAATAATGAACTGGGTTATATCAATATAGAGGATATGCATCTCATTGATTGTTATTGTAGAGTTAATAAGAGCATGGGTGGTGTTGCAATTTTTCACAAAATAATCTGCAATAAACAGCTCCGAAATATTTCTGAACTAAATGTGAGTGATCTCTGTGAGGAGGGTTGCATCGAACTAGCATGTTGTAAATTCAATATAAATAAGGAACCATACGTGCTCCTAGGTGTTTACCGGCCTCCTAATGGTAACATACATTCGTTTTTTAACAACTTTATAAATGTTTTAGAATATCTGTCGATCAATATTGGAACTAAATTAATATGTGCAGGAGATTTTAATGTTGATTTTTTGGTTGACTCTTTACAACGTAGAACTTTTTTGAATATTTTGGATCAATTCAATTTGGAATATAACGTCAGAGTTCCCACTAGGATAACAGTAACCAGTAAAACGGCTATAGATAATATAATCACCAGCTCTACATTAATGCATAAGAATATTAACGTCATAGATTCTTGGCTTTCTGATCATACAGCCCAGTCCATTGAATTGCATCTAACAAAGGGTTTTCGTATGGGCCAACCAAAGAATGTTACACGCACCACCTTCCGTAATTGTAGTGTTCATAATCTGGCCAATTTGAGAGCGGTTTTGTCTGGAATAAATTGGAATTTCATTACCGAGGAAAAGGACACAAACAGAAAATACGGGTTATTCCATTGCACCTTCCTCCACTACTACAATATTCATTGCCCTGTCATGACCAAAGCTCTACCCTCAGTTAGGAAGTCGCGTAGTGCTCATTGGATAACACAAGAAATTAAGCAAATTAGACTATTGCTTAAATTTGCAACGGGAAATGCGCATTCTATTCCAATTTCAATTTATCCCTCATTAAAAACATAAAAATGTATTACGATCAGTTAGTAACTGAAGCTAAAAAACGTTACTATGGAGATATGATAAAAATTCATCAAATAAATCTAGAACAAGTTGGAATTTAATTAATCAATTTAGAGGTAAATGTACTGGAAAGAAAATTGAATCTTTAGCGCTTGATATTGAGAACGTACTTATGACTAACCAAGAGGAAATTGCAGCTGAATTCAATAGCTTCTTTGCGACTACTGCTCAAAGAATAAATAAGAAAATGAAAAAAACACAACACTTATCTAATAGTACTCCTGATAGCGTTCCTAGCTCCCATATTTTGCAGCCTGATCACTTTATTCTAACACCTACAAATGAAGAGGAAATCTCACGCATAATCAATAACTTCAAGCCAAAAAGTAGCACAGGACATGATGACATCCCGTTGAAGGTATTAAAGATCTGTTGTGAGGCGATTGCCCAGCCGCTTGTTTGCATTATCAACTCCATGTTCGAGAGCGGGGTATTTCCCAAAATTTTGAAGATTGCCAAAGTACTTCCACTTTTCAAAGAGGGCAGCAAACATGACATTAACAATTATAGACCTATTTCGTTATTGACAGCTTTTTCAAAGATTTTTGAAACGGTGATTCTTACTAGACTGGTGACATATCTCTCTGAACATAATCTAATTTCACCAAACCAGCATGGATTTGTAAAGAACAGGTCAACTAGTACAGCCCTCATCGAGGTTTTTGAAGGTATAATAAAAGATATCGAAGGTGGCAACTACACTTCTGGAGTAATGCTCGACCTCTCTAAAGCTTTCGAGTGTGTAGATCATCAGTTGCTTTTGGAAAAATTAACTAGGCTTGGTTTAAGAGGAAAAGTGCATGATTTAATAAGATCTTACCTTTCTGATCGGTATCAGTATGTTACAATTCATGGTAGTGACGGACAAACAGCTTCAAACCTAATCAGAATAACATCAGGGGTACCACAGGGATCTATTCTGGGACCACTTCTCTTTATACTGTACATAGATGACATCTGTTCACTTGTTCCTCTTAATAAACTTACCTTATACGCGGATGACACATCTTTAATTTTTTCACACAAAAACTTGAATGAGATGGAGATTAATTGTAACTTGATATGCAATAGAGTCGTTCAATTTTTCAACTCACTTTCCCTCACAGTTAACTCAAAGAAGAGCAGTATCATTGAACCTCAGTTGTACATAGGGGACGATGTTATTAGCAATACAGAGTATGTAAAATTACTTGGTTTAAAGTTTGATTCAAAACTTGCATGGGATGAGCATGTTAATTTTATTATCGACAAGGTCAGTAAAGGCTTATTTGTTATCAGAAACATTGTGAGACTTGTTCCAATGTCAGTTTCAAGAATGGTATATTTTTCACTGTTCTATTCACATGTGGCTTATGGCATAGAGTTGTGGGGAAGCACTGCAGAGTTACACTTTTTAAAAATATTTAGACTACAAAAAAGAGCAATCCGCTACTTGGCAGGGCTGAAGTCCAATGATTATTGTAACAAGGCTTTTGTTGACTTAAATATACTTACGCTACCATCAATTTATATATTCAAACTGTTAATTTTCACTCACAAGCACTTATCTGATCTGAATACAATTGCTGATATCCACACTTATAACACCAGAGGGAGGAATAAACTGTCTTTGAGACAACACCGACTGCATCTGTACGAGAAAATGCCCTCTTATATTGGAGCTAAATTGTTTAACGACTTACCTACCGAGCTGCAGTCCTTGTCTGATATAAAAATTTTTAAGAGTAAAGTGTATAAATTCCTGGTTTCACAAGCCTACTACAGTGTGAAGGATTTCAGTGATAGAAGGTAGCATAGTTTGTAGGTAGGCCTACTCTAGTCTTCCATGTGTGTTTTTTATTGTGTATTTATTATTGTTACTTATTAAGACCTGACGTTATTCAACTGTATATTATAAAGTGTACTGTGTTGAATAAAAAGATTATCTTATCTTATCTTATCTTATCTTATCTTATCTTATCTCTCTCTACTGTGAGTAACCTCCTTCTTTTCACTGCAAGTAGTGAGGTGTCTCTCTACTGAGAATCCCCTTCCTCCTATCACTCACTCTCAAACTCACTCTCTCTCTCCCTGTCTGTCTGTCTCTCCCTCAATCTCTCTCTCCCTGTCTGTCTGTCTCTCCCTCAATCTCTCTCTCCACTGAGAAAACCCTTTTTTCATCAAGATCTCTTTTCAATTATTATTGATCACTCGACCTCTCTCCACCATTGAATAGAAAAGGACATTCAGAAGAGTAATATGCAAATTAGAAGAATCCCATCAGTAAAAATTAAGCACAGAGCAGTTGATTTGCTCTGGCTTCACTTAACATGACGTGAACTCAGTTTTTTCTCAATTCCAACGTCTCACTGCCCTAGCTATTGAAGAGTGCTGGGGGAATCAATGTTATTCTCAACTCATAGAACTTATATGGAATAGAGCTGAAAATTGTTTTTCGCCACACTGCACAGAAAGCAGCTGTTTTCCAGTCCCTACGTAGATCTGAAAGACCTTGTTTGCAGACGACGTCAGAGAAGGGTTTCTTTTCCGGGCTAGGCCAGAAAGTTGTCTCTTTCCAGCCGCTCATGGAAGTAGTTAATAAGTCATCCGCTAGATCGGGCGAGTGGCCACTTTCATCATCAGCTAAAGTCGCCATGATTTCAGTTCCAGTTTCGAATCAAACTAATTCGCTTAGCAACCAGTTTTATTCAATTATTTATTGTTGATTAGTGCATTCCGAATTTTCAAAAATGCTTGAAGATGACTGTGGTATTCCAAGTGAAATTTTAAAAGAATCTGAAATCCTGACTGCAAATCTTCTACCACTAAAATCAAGAGATAGGTACGATAGCTTAACGAGTATTCTTTATTTTGTATTCTTTATTTATTTTGTCAGCAATACCTGTAGTGTGGCGAAAAATATCGTTCGCACCACGGGCAAAAATGTTTTTCCAGCTCTCAATCTTTTCTAGTCCTCGGCCTACGGCCTCGGACTTGAAAACCGATTTCGAGCTGGAAAAATCTCATTTTCTGCTCTAGGTGCGAAATATACTATTTCGCCCCACTTGGATGTAATGAGCTGGTTTTCGTGCGTCATATGGAGGCCGAAAGTGATTGTTTTCTGACCAGGCCGGTAAAATGTTTACGGCCCTAGCCGGCTATAAAATAACCTTGAAGTCAGCTGATTCTGATTTGATGTGAACGTGTTTACAAAATAGCTTATGAAACGAAATCATTTTATATGCTTCTGGAATTGAATAAAGTATTCAGCAATAAGATACCATCATTTTATTTGGATGAATGAAATATGAATAAGTTATATTAAAAACTATTCAAATTCTATTTTCAGAGTAGGATAGAACTTCTAACCTCAACTTTCGCAGTCGACGTTGACAAGCATTGTTGACATTCAGATTGTCCAAGTTAGTCTGCTAAAACAGCTGATCAAAAAACTTTTCATTATTTGTGTTTATTATTCAAAATCAAAACAACCTCCCATTTAAACATAGAATCATAAAATTAGAACATAATTGAACATAATCTTTTAGGTTATTTAGACAATTTGAAATCCACCCAAACTGAGATCCTCACCCTGTCGTGGTCGATGACGCATTTATGCACTAATGAAAACTTATTTTTTTGGGTGGCGAAAAATAGCGTTCGCACCACGGGCAAAAATGTGTTTCCGGCTCTCAATCTTTTCTAGTCCTCGGCCTACGGCCTCGGACTTGAAAACCGATTTCGAGCCAGAAAAGTCTCATTTTCGGCCCTAGCTGCGAAATATACTATTTCAGTCATGTTTCAGAGACAGTAATTTTATTTTATGAAATAAAATTTTTATAGAATTTCATAGAACTTCACCTGTGAATCTACTATCAACTTCAAATCATTTCCAGGACTGGTTCAATTTCACAGAATTCGATTTTTGGTGTTGATTATCGTTCACCGAGAAATGGATGACTTCACTACTTGAAGATTTTCGAAGAATTTGACGAACTATAGAAGTCAGAATTATTGAGTTCCAAACGTAGTTTAAAATTTTACACGCTCAACCGTCGGTCCCGACTGATATTTTATGATAGTCACGAGGCCCATTGATGTCTCAAATTGAATACTCAGGGGAGTTGGACTCCCCACCAATTCAAGCTATGAGAATATTATTTTTGTGATTTTATATTTATAAATAATTTTTATTATTTAACGAAAATCTCAATAAATTGCAATCTAGCTGTTCACTCTGTTCCCAATATTTGCTATAGCAGATGTCTTCGGGGTGATTTAAAGCATTTAATTGGAATTCTCGTTTAATGATAATTATTCATTAATTAGCATTTGAACAAATACTATTTCCAATTTATTTCCATGTGGTAAATTCTATTCTACTTCCTAGAAATGGGTTCGTTATTCTTATAGCAGTAATAGCACAAATATTATTTTCACGGATCTGAGAAAATCATTGAACATGGACCTCGCTATAGTAATGAATGAGGGATGATGATAGTGGAATTATTCATTCATGACAACAATTACTTTTCATTCAGTCATTGACCAATATAGAAGGCTGAACAATGGTTCTCATACCTTCATAAACATTGAGGAATGGAAGTTAAATTTTCCCCATAGATATTCATAGATTACCACTTATTCTTCTTCATTCAGAATTTCTAGCTTCTTCATCTTCGACGTGAAATTAGACTTTCATGTTTGAATAGAACATTAAAAAACCTATTTTTTCGAAATTCTACTATTAAGAAAGTTTAGGAGTAGAGCAGTTTTGGGCAAGGCCTGTTGCTCTTGCCCAGTCATATCTTTATTAAGATTACAATTAAATTTATACATAGATTATTATTTCTTCTCTCATGAATTTATAAATCTTAGTTATAGACTAATACGCTATTCTAATTTCACTTGAATTGATAAGAATAATGTTTATGAAGGTATGAGAACCATTGTTCAGCCTTCCATATTGGTCAATGACTGAATGAAAAGTAATTGTTGTCATGAATGAATAATTCCACTATCATCATCCCTCATTCATTACTATAGCGAGGTCCATGTTATAATGAGATTGGAGAGAGAGATAGGAGAACAACGTTGTCGGTCCTCTGTCTTGTCAATGCCTTCTATAGACGGTAACTGATAAAGGTTTGATATCGGGGACCGAGCCTCGCTCTGGAGTACAAGGGCATGAAAAATTCATTACGAAAGAAGAAATTATAATAAAATTCATAGTTCAGAAATGTTCTCTCCAATCACAGTAGAATGAGATTAATTCCCAGAGGAATGGAAAAAAATCCCTCATAAAGGCCCAGTTGCACAGAAGCCGGTCAAATTTTAATCCTGATTAACTTCACGTGAACCAAATCAGAGAAGACCATTTAAAAAAGATGGATCTACTGGAATTATTCAGGATTGAAAATGACCCGGCTTTTTTGCAACCGGCACTAAGTACCTGATTGAATGATTACAAAAGTTCAACAGCTGAGTCATAATTTTGACACAGTCCCACACACATGAACTCGCTCACTCACTTCCATCACAAACAGACGACGAAATAATAATTATTATCAGCTGTTTTTCCAAGGATGGATAATAATTATCCTTTTAATGTCCCTTAGCGAATTTTCCCAGAGATGAGACCTAGTGCAATCGAATCTTCATATATAAACCTACTATGTTCTGAATTTCGTAAGAATCGTTAGAGCCGTTTTTGAGATCCGGTGAAATACAAACATATAAACATCTAAACATACAAACATCTAAACATCTAAACATAAAACATGTAAAAAGAAGTTGCTCGTTTAATAGTAAAGGATTAATGTAATATTAACTGTTCATTCTCGTTTAAAATAATCATTTATATTTTATTGGACAAGTAATCATTTTTCAATAATTTTATAATGCATGAAAAAGACTAAGAAATTGTCAAAAACCACAGATTTATTGATACATAAAAAGGCCGGTTCCGGTTATCATACCATTATCAATCTCTGATAAACTGAAACTAACTACAAGAGCAGCAGAATGTATACTAGTAGGCGAGTACTGCTATTGGGCAAGGACATGAACGCCTGCCATTTGCGGTTTGGTCTTGAAAGCAACATGAAATCCATTCCTCTCCAATTCCGTACCTATCTTATCAGATACAAGGCCTGAATATGGGATTGTTATCTCCTCACAGTTTGAGCCTACAAAGCTAGAATTGATTGAAATTTGTCTATCAATTTTACTCAATAATCAGTTCACCATAATTTCTTCATACCCATTTGTGACAGCTATCAAAATCATGATGGCTCATAGGTATTGTTAGTGCTCTATAGACCATGTTATTGAAAGCAGCAGGTTTGTGAGAAATAGGATGACAAGAATGAAGAGGAATGGTAACATCAGTATGGGTTGGTTTTTTGAAAATAGAAAACTTGTGAAAACCAGTGCTATGATCTATTCTTAAATCTAGAAAATTCAATACACAATCCTGCTCTACCTCTACAGTGAATTTTATAATGAATTTCCATAATAAAGATGAATAATTTTGTTAATTGATTATCAATTTTACATTTTTAAAAGACGATTTGGTAACAGAGCACAGCGAGTAAGAGATAGCGCTATCTGCTTTGTTGAATGATAGAAAAGGATAGCAATACCATTCCCAATCAAACACCGCCATTATAACGTGGACCTCTCTATAGCATTGCTACCTGACAAAACACTTCACCTCAAATATTAGAAAGAGAAGGAACATTCCATACTAATATTTCAATAAAAGCGAAATTTCAAAGGAGTCAAATCCACTTTGCTGCGTTACCCGTTGAAGTGAGCAGGGGAAATAAGAAAATACTTCAAGCCTCACCCGGCAAAGAGCCAGTATAAAATGCATTACATGGAATTCTCTTGAGGTTTCTCAGTGCAGAAGGAAGATAAGTCTCGTAGGCCATATTTCTTTCACCTCGAGGTTTGGATTCTCTAAATTTTTGCTGGCTGCTCCCAGTTGCCTGCCAAAAGCAACAAATTCACATTCACTTAGGTCTATTGTGTTTTCTGCTCTTCAGTGAAATTCCTCTCCAATTCGCCTGCTATTATTAAGTTATCCATCTTTCTTTCTATTGAACGCTGCCGAATAAGTTTTAGAGTAAGAATATCCATAGGAAAGGTGAAGATAGGTCTTAGTAATAATTATAGAAATCTCTTTACTGTCGTGTGTTGATAGTTGATGGGAAGGATATCATTCCATACTCTTGCCAGAGAATCAAAAATTATTTTTTCTACAACTGCGCGTAAAAAAATAATTTACATACTCAATTTATTTTCCTCGTAAAACAGCTTATTTCTACTTTTTCGCTCGTTCACCATTTGCGCATGCGCAGAATAGTTTCTTTACGCTCGCTAATCAGCTGATGAAAAGCAGCTCGCCAAAAGTTAACCTAAAAAGTCGGTAATTGTACGATGTACCGGTTCTGCAGCCATGATGGATAATATGATATCAGTGAAGACGAATTATTATTAACTCCGCCTAGATATAAGTAATTTAAAAGGTTTGTGCTGTTGTAGAAAAAATGTTGTATGTAATTCGCGCGTATGCAAATCTTCTTTATCGCTCTTGCAAAACGTCCGCTTCGCGTCGCGTGATAACTGTTTTGCGCGAGCAATAAAGTCGAGCATTACGCTCTTAATACATAAATAGGTATTTTGAAACACCGCCGATTTATGTAGTTACATCACATATTATATTATTGATATTAAAATTGCATCGAATCTTCAGTCCAATTAATAATTTCAGAGATATTAAATAACTCAATTTGATTTGGTAAATACAAGTGATAAATAATATATTTATGACTAGCATGAATCACGTGCTTCGCAAGGGTCTATTTCAAAAATTTAACAAACCAAAATCTTGACGTAATGGGATTTTGAAGAGCTGAAAATAGGCCTATAACCATCTTTTGTTAATTGAGAAACTATATGCAAAATTTCAATTTAATCAGTCCAGACGTGATGATGCGTCAAACATAATTTTCCTATCCCATACGTGTATAAGCCAGATTTTTTTTCCTTTATTATGGTAGACTATAGCTTACGAGTATGTACAACTATAGATAAATATAAGATAACCAATCAATATAACAAGTAACAAGTAATACAAGTAATTTAACGGTATCTGAATTCTATTGTAAAATGTAACCCTTGAATCTTTTTAATTTGTGAATTATCAGAAAAATAAATTATAGATTACGAGATCACAACTATAGATAAATATAAGATAACCAATCAATATAACAAGTAACAAGTAATGCAAGTAATTTGACGGTACCTATCTGAATTCTATTGTGAAATGTGAAAATTTTCTATTTGTGAATTTATCAGGAAAATAAATTACGTTTGATATATCAACATCTTTATTCCCAATTTCTCTCTAGATTCATGGAAATTGAATAGATATAGATCAGTTGAACAACGTTATTATCCTATTAAATTGAGCGAGCAATTTTTGTATCTATCTGGATATTTTCATATCAGGCTATTTTTATATCTGGTTAGTTATGTTTACGGATCTCGAATACTGCTCTAACGATTTCCACGAAATTTGGATTATAGTACGTTCATGATATAAATATTCGATTGCACTAGGTCTCATTCTTTGGAAAACTCGCTGAACGACATTAAAAGGATAATTCATCCTTGGAAAACAGATGATAATTTCGTCGTCTCTCGATAACAGAAGATGCGTGTGCCTGTGTGGGAGAGGGACAGAATTATTTCCAGCTGTGTAAACATAATCAATCAGCGAGAAATTTTATCTAGCTAGACAATATTTCAATCGATTTGATCAACATAATCTGATTTGTTGACATGACATGATAATCCTCCTAAACTAGAGTATATCATAATTTCAAAGTTGATCATTATTTGACAATTTCAAGTGATTAGTGAGTGTTATTTTGTTATTCAATTTGGTTTGTATATAATCTAAATTATAAAGTATGGAACATAACCTACTTTCTGGACTATTTATAGTGTATAAATCAAAATTCGGAAAAAAACAGTTTTGGGCTGTGCCTGTTAGTACTTCCCCAATCATTTTGAAGAATTGTGTTCGGTTTATCAAAAGTCAATAAATAAATAACGAGCGAAGCTCGGTGCCCCGATATTTTCAATAAATTGGGGTCCCAGCTCTCCAGAAAGGTTTTCTTTTAAAGGTCAGTTAGGGAAAGTACGTTAATTCGATCCCAACATGTGGTTCAACCTTGTGACGTAAATTATTCAGTGCTTTGTCCGACTCATGTACATACACAGACCAGAGTAGGAAGATGAATTACAATTGCTAAACAAACGGGATATTATTTCAGAAAGCGCCCGTTTTAATTTCGGGCACATCAACTTGTTTCATGGCAGGTTCATCTCTTTTTGTAGGCATTTATTCATCACTTAAAACTCGTTTACCTCAACTTTTTTCATTACTTTATCATGAATTGCAAGCGACAGTTGAGCTTCGAATAAAATGGAATTATATCACGCTTAACATCCCGTTCTTGGATGGTTATGGCTTCTTTTTGAAGACTCTATCTATTTTTATTATTAATTAATGTATGGCATTTATTATTATTATTGTATGACAATTTCTATCCAAATTTGGAAAAGGAACAGTTTTGTGCTTTAAGCTTATTGCTCCTTTCCCAATCATTCATAGTTGAGAATTATATTGTACTAGCCGTCAGGCTCGCTTCGCTCGCCATATCCGTCTAGCCAGGGGGCTCCGCCCCCTGGACACCCGACTGGATCGTCCAAGAATGAGATCAGCAGGCTCGCTTCGCTCGCCTGCATTTTTCATTTGAGCATTTTTATCATATGTTAGGACAATCCAGTCGGGGGTCCAGACTAAACGTCTGGCTAAACGGATATGACGAGCGAAGCGAGCCTGACGGCTAGTAATATAATATTCCCAGGATTGAAGTAGCAGTGCCCAATCAATTTTTCCGCGATAAATGCATTTAAATCTTCAACTTGGTGCCAACCTAACAAAGTCAACTCAACTTAATGCCAACCTGACAAAATTATTAATTTAGTTGCCAGTTAACAACTGTTTCGAAGAGGTAATCTATCTAGATTATAGTTCTATAGTAACATATGATATGGAAATTTCAATTATAATTAAGAGATTGGGAGAAGAAGAATATACATGCTAAAAGACGAACTTTAAACCCTTAAAGACCACCCTTAGAGTTAAAATATTGCCAAAAGATTTCTTAGTGCGTCTCTAAAGGGCCAACTGAACATACCTACCAAATTTGAACGTTTTTGGTCCGGTAGATTTTTAGTTCTGCGAGTGAGTGAGTGAGTCAGTCAGTCAGTCAGTCAGTCAGTCAGTCAGTCAGTCAGTCAGTGCCATTTCGCTTTTATATATATATAGATAGAAGATAAATGTATGAATAAATAAATATAGATAACAAACTCATGTTCTGGCAAAAACTACAAAACATCTCAAAAAATCTGGTGTGACACACTCACGCAACTTTCCTTGCCATCATGAAAATTGATCAACTAACGCTAGTGTTCACACGC